>NC_137866.1:26683973-26796473 GCF_963924005.1 Protomyctophum bolini
TGTGTGTGTGTGTGTGTGTGTGTGTGTGTGTGTGTGTGTGTGTGTGTGTGTGTGTGTGTGTGTGTGTGTGTGTGTGTGTGTGTGTGTGTGTGTGTGTGTGTGTGTGTGTGTGTGTGTGTGTGTGTGTGTGTGTGTGTGTGTGTGTGTGTGTGTCTTTTAGATCAATCAATCTCTTCCCGTTTGGTTTACATAGCTTGGAGTTGGTGTGTGCAGGTGTGTACGTGATGGCGACAGACAGTGTGCGTAGGTCTAACGTTGCCTGCATGGCTATGTTTATGTAACAGGATGAACCTGTGACAGTACGTGGTGTGATGGATCTGTGTGTTTATGTTTACGTTTGTCACGGCCACTGTCGCTGTCTCCTCCGGCGATAACATATAATCTCTGGCCTAGTGTACGTGCATGGTTGGGTGCACACAAATGTATCAGTAACTGTGTGTGTGTGTGTGTGTGTGTGTGTGTGTGTGTGGCTGTGCACGTGCCCACACCACACAGATACTTAAAGTGCGTGTCTGTGTCTTTTACAGTCTACGGCGCATACATGCCTGCAGGGCCTGTATACGAGGTTGATGAAAAATTGATTTCGTTTAATGGGATTACAGGACTAAAAAAAACTATTATACAGACGTTAAATCCAGTAATCGGATTATAGAATTGAATGAATTTGATTAAAAAAATTAATTGAGGATAAGTATAGGCCCCCTAGACGTAACCATTTCTCTTCTATTGTCTTTCTTGTGTGTGCGTGCGTGCGTGCGTGCGTGCGTGCGTGTGTGTGTGTGTGTGTGTGTGTGTATGTGTGTGTCTGTGTACGTGCGTGTGCATAGAATGACATAGGAGGCCAGAGAAGTCTGGTGAACAAATGGAGCACATTCCAGAAGGCCAGAATGGTGTGTTCAGTTCCTGGGCCAGACGGCATACAGACACACTTCGACCAACTCCGTGAGTATACAGATAAGAAACATACACATAAATAGTGCTTCACGGTGTGGTTTTGACATACTGGTATGTACGGTATGTGTGTTTTGAGTCAACCAGAAATTATACCTGCAGAAGCTGGCACACGTGCGTGTGTGTGTAGTGTATGCGTGCACGCACGCACGCAGGCATGCACGCACACACACAGTGACACACACAGTCACACACACAATAAAGCAATAAATATAGTAAAAAACAATAGTAGCAATGCACAAACTGTATCGAGATAGGTCAAGTTGATATGCGTTTCGCCATACTCTTGGTTCATACAATTCTAGGTGTTAACTGTAAGTGTGTGTGTGCTATTGATCAGCTCTTTGATATAATTCTCGAAGCCTTTTCACACAATAAGTGTGGGTGCTACACTGAATGTGTTAAGACATTCATTTTGGTCTTTGGTTAGCTTCTTCAACTTTCTCCTGTAGTAGTGAGGGAGTCGCAGGTCGCGACGTGCGTGCGTGCGTGGCTGCGTGCATGCGATCTTTTGGACTCTATTACTTTCCACCCTGTGGCCATGTGGTCACCGGTGGTTGATTGGTTACCACGGTGATGGACAGCCTTGTCGGTCACCTTGGCTTTGACTCCATGCCTCTCAGCCTTCATAACCATGGCAACTGGCCTCAACATTCTATTGCCGTGGGTTGGTTCATTATCGAGGATCCATGCCAGTGTCCTCCGCACATACTGTACATGCATGTGCGCGTATGTATGTGCGAGAGAGGGAGCATCTGTGTGTGTCTGTCTGCTTTGTATTGTGTGTGTGTGTACTGTGTATACAGTGAATGTGCATGTGTGTATTCAGAGGCTGTGTTATGTACTGTAGGTGGGTGTATTTGAACGCTCCTACAAAGTTAGTCATTGATATCTTGGTCGTTCCGTCACCATGTCTCTGAACCTCCTGCGGGTGTAGATTTGCCATAAAATGTCCGATCTTCAAGCTCACGGTGCGGTGTGATGTGATGTGATGTGATGTGATGCTTTGTGAGTAGAACGACTACTGTATTTCTCAGATGTGTCAGAAAGTCATCAACAACTGCTGTACCGTTTGTCCCTCCCAGAGGGGAGATACTTGGGAAATTCAAACGCTGCTCGCATTCATTCTTCAGCTGCTCTATACCAGTGGTTCCCAAAGTGGGGTCCGGGGAGGGAGTTCCAGGGGGTCTCCAGCTAAATGATAGTTTGAAACCAATGGACCCTTATGGATCTGTAACTCAGAGTGTACAAATGGGCCCTAACAGGTCCATTTGTATTGTACAAGCTAGTCTACTGGCAGTACAGATGATATGGGCCATGGTAAGAGATATCAGGAGGAGAGATGGTCATAGATAGAGAGAGAGAGAGAGAGAGAGAGAGAGAGAGAGAGAGAGAGAGAGAGAGATCATACACACAGAACTAGAGGGTTGGAGAGGCGGGAAGACAGAGAGAGAAATAGTCAAGGGATATTAATAAAATCTGGGAATGAATTTCTTACCAAGAATTTTCTTCACCTAATGTGTTTGTAAGGCTGTCTACTAACATATGCCACATTGGTTTATATTCAACCACCATAGGGGAATGTTTGACAGCTGCTGAATGTTGTGGTACCATCAACAACCAGGCAAAAGGTTCTACATTTCATTATACTGTAAGTAGCAAGTGAGAGAGAGAGAGAGAGAGAGAGAGAGAGAGAGAGAAAACATTGCTAGCGAGAGGGTTAGAGACACAACTAACTCCTTATCGAGTGTGTCTGTGTAAACAGAAGTCTCTGAAGAGTAAACAGCCTGACTCCTCTCTCTCTCACACACACACACACACACACACACACACACACACACACACAGTACACTGCATCTAGGCAGCATATTTGTTTGTGCACAAACTTTGATCACAGACTCACGCACGCACGCACGCAGGCACACACACACACACACACACACACACACACACACACACACACACACACACACACACACACACACACACACACACACACACACACACACACACACACACACACACACACACACACACTTTTTCTGTATGCATAAAGTTGTGAGTTGTCAGGAACATAAAATCTCAACCAACCTGCCTGCGGACATGTGATACAATACTCACATACTGTAGCAGATGATTCACATGTGCTGCGCACACGCACACACACACACACACACACACACACACACACACACACACACACACACACACACACACACACACACACATGCGCACACACGCACGCACACACACAGAGGAACAAAGTCATTCAGGCTAAAAACGTCTGTAGTGTTAAACTCCTGCTCTGCCACTTGGAAACACTACAAATCCCATCATTCCATAGCAGTCTGCAGGTCCCTCATAGAAGCTTCAGGGTGTCCAACAGCAGTGGTTCCCCTGGGAAATCATCACCAATAATGAGGTGCACCTGTTGTTCAATGTGCGTGCGTGCGCCGTGCATGCACTCGCCCGTGTGTGTGTGCATATGTGCAAGTGAGAGAGAGAGAGTGACTGTATCAATGTCATCTATCACGGATAACAGAAGCTAAAACAAGACTATTTGGGTTAGCGGTCTTGTCAGCTCCACAATGGCCGTCATTGTTGCTGAGGTCAGAAGACACAGTGGTTGTTTATACAGGTGAAGAGGATCAGGTACCATGTGGGACCAATCTGTCTGTTTCTGTATCAGATACTGTATGTCCCAACAGAAACCACTGGCCTTTTATTCACCGCTTGCTGTATATAAGGAAGACTCTGTTTATGAACCATATCTAGAAGCTTTTTCTTTTCTTTTTCCGGTGACTTTTTGTTTCGTAGGTCAGTTAATTTGTGCATCCTTTTGCATATTATTATTTCTTATAAAGTAGTTATGTCCTTCAAACATCTATACATTTTTGACTGGTCCGTAGGTCCATGATTAAAGTTATGCTACTTACGACTTACGTGGCCGGTTAAGACTGATATGAGGTTTAGGAGACTTATGTGGCCGATTAAGACTGAGGTTAGGGGATTTATGTGGCCGGTTAAGACTGAGGTTAGGGGACTTATGTGGCCGATTAAGACTGAGGTTAGGGGATTTATGTGGCCGGTTAAGACTGAGGTTAGGGGACTTATGTGGCCGGTTAAGACTGAGGTTAGGGTTAGAGTTAGACGTCTCTGCGATTCCTAATCACAGCCAGTCGGCGAGCCTGCTGTCTTCAATTGCATTCGAGTGATAAGTAACCTACCGGTGATTATCCGTGTGATATATCTCCAATAGCTCCCCCAAAATAGGACCCCCAAATTGAAACTACCCCCATTTGAAGAGATATGCCATACAGGGACCTCCATGAGAGAAGATGTTTACGGCTCTAGTGGTGATTCTCAACCCGTTTAATTTCAAGGACTCCCAGTTTGACATGCATTAGTCTACGGACCCCCATTTAATGGCATTTATATCACTGGGACCCCCAATTTATATTGTACTACTCTGAACTCTCTGACTTACAGACCTATAAGGGTCCAAACTATCATTTAGCTGCATGGGGAACCCCTGGAACTCCCTCAAGGACCCCTGGGGGTCCCTGGACCCCACTTTGGGAACAACTGATCTAGTAAACAGGAGACACATTGTCTGACTCATCGGACCGGCTTGGTCAGATAGTAAATAGTTGACTTCAAGTCATGCGATGAGGTTTTGAACCAGTACTTGTGCTGTCTTTAAAACTCAAACACAAATACAATATACCGGTAAATCAATGTCTACTATTTCCTTTATGGTCTCTTTTTATGGACTGCATGGTCACTTTTATGGCTCCTCCGTTTCATACCCAGTCTATAGTCATGCCTTTTGGGTTTGAATTTGGACTCTTAAAAATCCCCACAAATTTGAGTTGACGACATAAACATGACTCAAAAGGATCTGGTCTGGTCACGTCTTATAGGAGGCACTCTTCATAGAATAAAGCCTTTGATCAAAGGCCAGACCATAATAAGACAACTGCACACTCCAACGTGTTTCAACCCTAGTTATACGTCATCCCAGAGCAAACCAGTTAACAAACAACACAACATATAAACCCCAATACAATGTTAACCTATATTTAGACCTGAGGACGATTCTACAAAATGCCTTTTTAAATCCTGACAGTTTTCCTGAAAAGATCCATGTATCTATGTCAGTGGTTCTCAAACGTTTTCATGTCAAGGACCCCTAAAATTATATGTAATTGGCCGCTGACCCCCATCAGAAAATATGTTGTTCCAGGGACCTCCCCCCAGAAGCAAAGATTTGAGTTAAAAACGATCACACAAATTCACTCAGAATATATATTCAAAGATTTGCGCCACATTTTCACGATTTTTCAAAAATAGCAAACTTACAAGCTCATAGTGCGGCACTCGGTACCGCGCTATGAGCTTGTAAGTTTAACACACCAAAGGGGGTCCCGCCCCAAAATGGGTTAAGCAGCTGGGGAACCAATTAGTTGTCAGGTCAATCGTCACAGGAGGAAAAGCAATCCTTAGCCGAATATACATCATAATATAAGCACCCAGTACTAATTTGACCATTTTTGAGTGGTGCAACCACTCCAAGGAACAGCAATATCCGTGTTCACCTATATGTGTTGTTCACCTATGTGACGTTAATGAGCCAATGACTATGAGTACCAGTAGGGGCACTGTTGTGCCAGAAACAGAGAGAGAGAGAGATAGTATTAGTGCTGCACTGTTGCCTGCTAATGAGAGAGAGAGAGGAGAGGAGGGGGGGGGGGTTTGCACCACTCAGTTCACACGGGTGTGATTTTTTTATAATGTTTGTGTAATATTTCCCACTACCGCGCTTTTAGTTTAGTTTAGTTGCTTTAAGATGAGAGATTTTCTGCTTGCAGCAGCTGTGCCATTTTCTTTTAGTAGTATTTGTTTTGGTAAACATGTGCTTTTGCTTCATAGAATTATTTATGATACTATTCTTTTCCATGACATACATTGTTTGTGTTCCCTGGGTTGTATTTGTTGTGGTGTGTGTAGTTTGTTATTTCTTTTTGTTGTTGAGGTTGGTCACGCCATGGGCTTCATAAAAGAAGGGCTTTATTTGTGCTTTTCAAATAAAATAAAAAAACAGATGGAAATCTATTAAATCTCTGAAATATATGTATTTGATGTGATTTCGCTCTTAGTCTAACTTCCGTTTTCACTTTTTGTAGTTTTAAATATATATATTTTTACATTATAAAACGTCTATAGTACAGATGACAGATGACTAGGGGGAAGGTACTGTGGAGATGTGGAGCAGCTAAGATATGAGTCCAAGGTCGCACTATAATGCACTTTTGCTGACGCTGCTTGTGAATGTAATGAGTCTCTAGTGCCTGTTGGGATCAGGTCTTTTGTAATGAGTATGTTGATTGTCGTTTGATGTATGTATTTTTACTATTACCTGGCTGCAAAGCGCTCAAGCACTGTAATCGTCTTTTTAGTAAAACAAGATATTTAATTTCTGAATATAAAATCATTTTCTGATGAGAAACTGCGGTCTGTCACTTTCCAAGTGTCACTTTTTCCAAACAGTTGAGATCCCTACACACACACACACACACACACACACACACACACACACACACACACACACACACACACACACACACACACACACACACACACACACACACACACACACACACACACACACACACACACACACACACACACACACACACAGAGAGAGGATGCAGTCTGTTATACATTATTTATAAGCCAAATATGTCTTAAAACTCATTTACTCTAGAAAAGTCTTCAGCCACAGCCAGCGTCTTTTGAGAGTTTTTTTTTACCAATCTTTCAAGACCCACAGAATATGTTCTATTACGATGTAAACGCCAAATATCTCAAACGAAAGACCAGAGTCTCTACTGTCATCGGGAAGAAAACGTGTGTTATTGCAATGTTCTGTTCTCTAGTTATTGGCAGTTGAATGTAGCTTGTTTTTCTAAAATAGAAACAAATATTTAAAGTGTTTTTAATTTGACATTTTAGTTATAGAAGGTAATTATACCCATTCTGGACGGGAACCCCTTTTGGTGTTTTAAGCATTATGTTATACTTTAGCTGTTGAAAAATAGCAGATCTTGTAGATCTGCTATTTTTGAAAAATTGTGAAAATGTGTCGCAAATCCTGAATCTTGAATATACATTCTTTCAGAGCGGACGTTTTTAACTCAAATCTTTGCTTCAGGGGGGGTCCCTGGAACAACATATTTTCATTTGGGGGTCTGCGGCCAAATACAGATAATTCTGGGGGTCCTTGACATGAAAAAGGTTGAGCACCACTGACATAGAAACATGAGGTTTTTCAGAAAGATGTTAGGATGTCTCAGTCCTAAATAGGTTCAGATATCTCATGCAGCTTTCTTTGTATAGTGGAGCTTCACCACTGCACTGTTTTTTTTGGCAGCACATTTTTAATTTAGTTTCAGTCATAGTCTCTTCAATAGTTTTCATTTTTTTGTCACAATGTCGTCGTAGGACAGCTCATAGAACAGGATTCTCTGCTATTTACAAGTGTGTGTGTCTGGCATTTGTGCAGCTGTTTGTTGTTTGGGGAGAGTCAGGCCATGGGCTTTTTTGGCACAGGAAATAGACAGATAGCTGTGGTCAGCAGTTGGTGACAACTGGGAACACTGGGAAGACTGAGGTCTTGTAAAGTTTATAGTTTTAACTGTCATCGTCAGTTTCAATTTAGGGTGCGTGCGTGTGTGCGAGCGAGCACGCACGCACGCATGCATGCACGCATGCATGCATCAATGCTTTTGTGTGTGCACGTGTTTCTGGTTTCTGGCTCTGTGTGTGTGTGTGTGTATGTAATGTATGTGTGTGTGTGCTCGTGTGCGTGCGTCGGTATGAGCACAGCCGTTCCGAATGCAAGACAGTGCCCGCATCCTTGTCACTTGATCACCCTGCACTCATAATACGGGAGAGGAAGGGAAGGGAGGAGGGGAAAGGACAAACAGGGCAAGAAGACAGAGAGATAAGGCACAGTGTTTTTGACACGTTGAAGGAGAGAGAGAGAGAGAGAGAGACAACATTTAGATAGTAGATTAGAAGAAGAGTATATACGTAGTGATAGGAGGGAGGGAGAGGAGGGGTGAAGAATGCTGTTGAAGTGATGAGGACATCTGTGGTCAGAATTAGACGTGGAAAGACGAACAAGAATCAAGAGGGATATATACTCTTACAGGTACAAGCTTAGAGTATAATATATGAATAGAGACGGCACCCGGAGGCGAAATGGACATAGTGGCCAAATGTGGTATTGCAGCGTGGGCCCAAACACATGAACGCGCTGGTCCGTTGACTATCATTGTGCACGTTCATGATGACGCTGTTTCATACGTGAACGCGTGCAATGATAGTCAACGGCAGCGCGTTCATGTGTTTGGGCCCAATCCATCCCAGAATGCACTCTGTTCCTACTCGGAAGGAGGAGTGAAATCACCTCATGCGCTTTAGAGCAACTTAATGCAAGTGGATGGGAGGAGAACTCGGGTGCCGTCTCTATTCATATATACTCTAAGGGTACAAGCAGCAAAATGTTGGAGCGGGACACATTCCGCAGAGACTGTTACTAACACAGAAATACAATGACATGTTCCCACGCATGGACAAACAACACGTTGTGTTTTGCTGTGTAGAGAGATAGAGAGGCTGTAGCTGGAAGGCCAAGAAGACGTGAGGGAGGAATGGAGCGAAGGAGCATGATTATTAAGGCAGGGTTCGTTTTTTTCCCCACAGGCCTTAATTGATTTTCCTTTTGCATTTCAGGGGCAGTAAAATGTTACGATAAAAAGGGTTATTAAACCTCCTGCATCGTTTAAAACAATATAACTCAATTAATGACCCATGCAACGATTTGCTTGGTTTTATTATTAAATTCACGTCATCACAGAGGCATCTTGGGGGCCATGAGGCTTAATGTTGAACCACTTGTCATAGACGAGTAGCCTGGTGCAGAGCTCTCTCTCGCTCTCTCTCTCTCTCTCTCTCTCTCTCTCTCCCCATATATATATACTGTGTGTGTGTGTGTGTGTGTGTGTGTGTGTGTATATATATATATACACACACACACACACACACACACACACACACACACACACACACACACACACACACACACACGCATCCATGCACGCACGCACGCATGCACATATAATAAACTGTTTTCAAGGACGCATGGTCCATCTTTGAGGGCATTGTTTCCCCAAGAGGGAGGAAAGGCTTGTGTGACTTACTGTAGGAGAGAGAGACAGAGAGAGAAAGAAAGAGAGAGAGAGAGATGGCGCTACACAGAAATGAAGGGATGGACTGAAGAGAGAAAGAGAGGAGACAAATCGTCACAGGTGGCATGATGAGGGCTTTGATCTCTGAGGAGAGGAAGAGGAGTAGAATTACTATGCTGGAGGGCAAGACGATGGAGAGAGAGAGAGAGAGAGGGAGAGAGAGAGAGAGGGGGAGAGAGAGAGAGAGGGGGGGGAGAGAGAGAGAGAGAGGGGAGAGAGAGACACACACAGAGACGGAGGGAGATATAATAGGGGTTATGCCGGGTGAGGCGCGAACGACAGAGGGAGGTAGAAACGGAGAGAGGAAATAATTGAGGGGTTTGTGTTGCATATATGGGGGGGGGGGGAGTCTAAGATTAGACAGAGAAAATGAAGAGGGGAACGAGAGGGGAAGAGAACATCAGAATGAAGGATGGAAGGTGGAGAATATTGATGTCAGCACAATTTGGCTCGGGAGCAAAGAGAGGTATCGATGAACAAAAGAGAGAGCAGTGACAGGCGGAGGGAGGTGAAGAGAGAGAGAGAGAAGCAAGTGAGGGCAAACAAAGGAGATGGAGAGAGAGAGAGAGAGAGAGAGAGAGGTGTAGACTGTAGAGAATGTGGGTGTCGGTTGTTATTATTAATTCAGAGGCGACACCAGCTGTGTTACATCAACACGTCTTCATGCAGTGTGGCATTGTGGGGGAACACACTAAAATCCTCAGTGTTAATGCTGGGTCAATTTGTAACTCTGAGAGTGTACCTACACATGTAACCAAATATGGACCCTGAAAGTGTGAAGCGTGTGGCACACACACACACACACACACACACACACACACACACACACACACACACACACACACACACACCGTGCGGGCCATGCAGGACAATGCAATGCTCACTCACAACAGATGAATCTCACTATAGAACATGTAGACGAAGTGATTGAAAGAATCTTGAAAATTGCTAATTCTTATATCATTTAAGCAATATTACACGAGAGGGTGTACGTGGGTTAACGTGATTATTGCCACGACAGGGATGCAGTCAGGAACGAGACGAAGTCGAGTTCCGCAAGCATCACTGAAGTGGCAATAATCACAGTAAACCACACCCTCAAGTGTAATATTGCAATTCTACAATTAACAGTTACCCTTAAAACTAAGAAAATCGCTGAAAGAATATATTTTTTTAATGACAGATGTAGTCACTACGACCACAAATGTAGTCACTACGACCACAAATGTCCCAAGAAACTAGCTAGCCTAGCCACCGGGTTTGCTAGCGCTCTGGGAGAACAGAGCAGCTGAATTCTTTGTTTTGATTAGGTGGTGAATGGTGCTGGTTTAACCCACGGCTAGAAGGCTGTTTCAACCAATCAGATTGCTTCCTCGAAATGACCTGTGGTAGAATGGGTGTTAATTCTGTGTGAGTATAGTGCAGACTGTTTGGGATGGTTCAGGGCAGTCTGGGAGGACAGAAGGGATGAGAAACGGGAAAGAAGGATAAATGAGGAGGGTATACGGGAGCGCACTGGGACCCCCGAAAGACAAGGAGAAGGAGGGCATGCATGCAGGGGCAGAAGGCGGAGAATGGACGACAGCTACAGGGGCCCGTCCGTGGTCAGAAGAAAGACGACGTTGGAAACATTACGCGGGAACGAGGGAATAGAGGAGAAAGTAGGATAGGGGTTGTAGCCTGAGGGGTGTGGCCTCAATGAATGCAGAAAAAAAAGGAGGGGGGGGGGGCACAAGGGGGAAGAATAGGAGGAGGAGAAGAATGAAGATGGAGATAAAGAAAGAGAGGGATGGATATAAGAGGCCAAAAAAAGAGAGATGAAGAAGAGGAGAATCTGTGGTCTGAAAGGTGAGAAAGGGGTGGCTACTGCGGCTAGGGAGGGGAGGAGAAGTCTGTACCCTGAGGGGTGTGGGTCAGACAAGGAGGAGGAGGGAGGGAGGCAGGGAGAGAGGAGGAGAAGGAACAGGGGGCTGTACCCTGAGGGGTGTGGGTCAGACAAGGAGGAGGGAGGGAGGGAGGCAGAGAGGAGAGGAGGAGAAGGAACAGGAACAGGGGGCTGTACCCTGAGGGGTGTGGGTCAGACAAGGAGGAGGAGGGAGGAGGGAGGGAGGGAGGCACAGAGGAGAGGAGGAGGAAGGACACAGACCAAAAAGATGACAAAAGGAAAGAGCAGGGGTTGGGCACCAATGGACCGGTTTGTAAGAGCCGACCGCATCAAAACACATCTCAGATAATATAGTTCCTGCAAAACCGTTACCAGATCTTTCATCGCTCTTTAACCACTTGAACCATATATACCGGTAGGCTTACTTAACCCATTCCGAATGGGAACTCCTTTTGGTGTTTGAAGCATTATGTTGTACTTTAGCTGTTGAAAAATAGCAGATCTACAAGCTCATAGCGCGGCACCGAGTGCAGCTCTACGAGCTTGTAGATCTGTTACTTTTTGAAAAATCTTGAAAATGTGCCGCAAATCTTTGAATATAATCAATATATATTCTTTCAGAGCGAACGTTTTTAACTAAAATCTTTGCTTCTGGAACAACATATTTTCAGATGGAGGTCGGCGGCCGATTAAATATAATTTCTGGGGTCCTTAAAACATAGGTTTTTCAGAAAAACTGTCAGGATTGAATAGACATTTTGTAGAATCTGGTCTCAGTCCTAAATGGGTTAAGTGAAATCATAACTAATCACAACTAAATAATTTCCAAACCAAACAGACAAAGCTTGTCTATACATTTGTGCTCAATAAAATGTATAATGAAAAAAAGGGGGTCAGAAAGTGAAAGAAAGTCGACAAAACAATTGTGAAAAGAGGAGGATAGGGGTTGTAGCCAGAGGGGAGTGGGCCAGACGTTAAGGAGGGGGAGGGAGAAGAGGGCTGCATGCAAGTCAAACAGACCACCTCCCCCTCGGGTAGTGAAATTACTTAACAGAGAGAGAGAGAGACCTATACTCCCACACAGAGTAGGGATTTGCTGCAATTAGAAAGTGGTGACTTTGAGAATTAAGATGCTCTAAAAAAGAAAATCTGAAAAGAAATCGGAATATTTTTCTCTCGTCTGATATCATTGAAGATGCGCTAGGATGTGTACACACGTCATTGCACCCCGTCGGTTGGATTGCTTATGACGTGTGGGCACGTCGGATGGACGGAACCATTTAAAGAGAAAGAGGGATTGAGAGGACTTTATACAAACAAGAATTAATTAGTTTATGCAAATTCGCAAACACACACACAATATAGGAAAGTCTTTGGTGGCTTTACCTTTCAATTAATGATGACTGACTTGATTTATCAGATCAAATTAATCAGAGATCTTCTACTTAACTCCTTAAAACATGCAGTTAATTAACTTGAATGAGATATTTTAGTTTGAACTCCATCTCTCATCATTCCAAAACATTTATATCAGGAGCATGACCTGTATATTATAAACAGCAAGAGTGCTGTAAAGCTAAAAAAGTAAAGATTTATTGTCTACACAGGATTCAAACCAAGGTCTCCCATGCAAAGGACAACATTTCTACTGCTGAGCTTAGACAGAGTGCCTGCTTGTACAGTCTATATTACTGCTGAACTTAGACAGAGTGCCTGCTTGTACAGTCTATATTACTGCTGAACTTAGACAGAGTGCCTGCTTGTACAGTCTATATTACTGCTGAACTTAGACAGAGTGCCTGCTTGTACAGTCTATATTACTGCTGAACTTAGACAGAGTGCCTGCTTGTACAGTCTATATTACTGATGAACTTAGACAGAGTGCCTGCTTGTACAGTCTATATTACTGCTGAACTTAGACAGAGTGCCTGCTTTTACAGTCTATCTCTTTCTTGTCAACTAGTAGTGGTCGGTGGTCCAGAGCTGGGAGACCACCGGCATCTACAGTTGTGTTAGACTGGAACCCACCTATGCTTTCTATGGCATAGGCCGGGAGAAACTAGGCACAGCTGCTGGACATGAGACTAATTAATTAGAGCGACAGAGAGAGAGAGAGGAGTGTGTGTGTCCGCAGGCACACTGTCGCGCGTGGACGTGCACGTCGGGGGCCGTTACGCTGAATGACACCTTCCAACCAATCACAGTGCACAAGCCCAGAATTCAGCCAATCACAGCGCAGAATGACAGACTTTTCGGCCAATCGCAGCGCAGAATGGCACACTTTTCTAACATCTCAATTGTACATTTTAAAAAGAAATATTTTGAAATATATATTTTTTAAATGTATAGGGGAAATAATTTTTACCCGAACCATACACATTTGTTCGTGACCCACAAATGGGTCCCGTATACAGATCCGTCTGTACCGGATAGATTTTTTACTAAAATGAAAAGTTCCACATTGCGTTAATTTAACCCTGACAGTGAGAGAGTATAAATGGACGTAGGCTTGTCGTCTACAGACATTATAGCTTTCTGTTTCACTTGTTAGGCTGCATGAAGCAACAGTCCCCTCCTCGTGACCTTCCTCTATTCTTCTTCTCTATGTTATTCCTCTAGTTGGCTTTGTTTTCCTCCATGACTTTAGACACCGCACTAAATAATGTTACTGTGAGACGTTGTGGATTAACGTGTCCTGTAAATGGGACATAGATCACACTGTGCAACCCAGCAGAAATACCATAAAACGCAGGCGAGACGACGGTGGCATGATGAAGCTGTGTTTTGTTCAAGAGAGGGGGATGAAGGGCCGTACGTTCTGTTGACGAGAGGAGGAGAGGGGGAAAGACACAGGGACAGGACCACGGACCGCCTGATTGTAGAGCTCTAAAAGGAGAGGAGAGGAGATGAAGGCAGTGATAGATAGGCCTATGTATCTGAAAGAGGCATTCTGTGGGGAGAAGGAGAGCAGCAGAGAAGACCTCCATTATGCTTTAGAACAGGACAGAATGATGAAATGGGAAGAGATGAAAGGAGCGATATATTGAAGGAGCGATGAAGTATATGAGAGCTGTAGGGAGAGGGTCACTGAAGTAACGCACTTAAAAAGAAAGAACGGAGGAGAAAAGAGAGTGGGAAACAAAGGGATGATATATGTAAATGTAATGGATGAACGGAGAGGAGAGCATTCTGTGCATGGCAGATGAAAGCAGGAGAACAATAAACGCAGAAAGGATGACTTTAGTCACGACGACGTCTTCCAAAACAGAGGGAAGAGAAGAGGCGGTGTGCGGTCCAAGGATGAAAGGAGGGCGAGGAGAAGGGAGGATGACTAAGACTTCCTAATGTAAGGAAAGAGAGGACGATTAGATCGGGTAGACGATGATGATGGGATGAGAGGACTGATTTATGAAGGGGGAGATCGAAGGTGAAGAGATGAGTGCAGGGAAAGAGACGGGTGGCTTAAGTAACCAAGGAAAACAAAGACAAGAAATGAATAGAGGAAAAGAGGGGGATGATGGACTGATACATTGAAGGAGGGAGTGACACAGAGAGAGAGAGAGAGAGAGAGAGAGAGAGAAGATAATGTTAATGTGGCTAATAATTGTTGGGTAGCTAACTCAATTTAAATGAGGGAACGAGGAGGAAAACAGAGGAGAAGGAAGAAAGATAGAGACGTTATAAGAGTGATAAATGAAGGAGGGACAGAGGGAGTGAACGTTGTCTGCACTGCAGGCAGCAGACGTACCGTACTCGCTTCTGTTATATGCCCTGACAGTCCTGCTGATTGGCCACACTGTGATATACAGGTGCGTGCATGCGTGCGTGTGATGAGATGAGATTAGATGTCCAGCAGGGATGTTGTTGTATAGCAGACCACCTGAAGCTGAGGCAGCAATGACAGGAATGTGGGAATGCTGATACGCTTCAATATATCTACCAGCACAACACGTCTATCTCTCCCTGTGTGTGTGTGTGTGTGTGTGTGTGTGTGTGTGTGTGTGTGTGTGTGTGTGTGTGTGTGTGTGTGTGTGTGTGTGTGTGTGTGTGTGTGTGTGTGTGTGTGTGTGTGTGTGTGTGTGTGTGTGTGCGTGTGACTGTGCGTGTGCGTGTGCGTGCGCGTGCGCGTGCGTGTGCGTGTGCGTGTGTGTGTGTGTGTGTGTGCGTGTGCGAAAATGAGACGGAACGGGGGGTTATTGGGGGAGAGGAACGTAGACATATAGACAACTGGAGAAGAGAGAGAAAAGCCTAATTTATATCAAATATATTATATAGGCCTACTGTAATATATTACATTTTTCTCTCCACCAGGCCGAAGGCATGGGGAGAGAGTATGTTTTATTATCTCCACCAGGCCGAAGGCATGGGGAGAGAGTATGTTTTATTGTCTCCACCAGGCCGAAGGCATGGGGAGAGAGTATGTTTTTCTCTCCACCAGGCCGAAGGCATGGGGAGAGAGTATGTTTTGCACTCCGTCCGTGTGTCCGTCCGTCCGTCTGTGAACAGCTAATCTCCGGCACCATTAACCCGGTCAATGCCGTTAACCCGGTCACACACACTCCCTGGATGCCAACGATGAACCTCTGCCCCACATTTTCCAGAACAGCCTGTTATGGGGGGGATATGGGATGGAGGGAGAGGGGAGGAGGGGAGACAAGACGGGAGAAAGGTGAACATGGAAGAGAGGAGAGGATTGCTAATGCTTATGTTTCTAAATCTCCCATGAATCCTTGGTGAGGTCTGCTGTGGTCTTAAAGTGATTGTGAATTTGTGACATATCTTTTTCTTATTTTATTTAGGTTTTCTGAGCTCAATTGCACCCAAAGAACCCTGAACGTTTAACATTCAGTAGATTTTCTGTGGTCTGGGGGTTTTCTGGCTCAAACAAGTGCTCTGATTTTCCATATATGACTATAATGGGATTTAGGGTCTATGATTTTTGCCTATTATGACATGCCTTAAGTA
Organism: Protomyctophum bolini; assembly: GCF_963924005.1. Lineage (NCBI taxonomy): Eukaryota > Metazoa > Chordata > Actinopteri > Myctophiformes > Myctophidae > Protomyctophum > Protomyctophum bolini. The sequence continues at coordinate 26,700,090 of NC_137866.1, forward strand.
TACCCATACCTGGGTTAAAGTGTGTTTCACCCATTTAGACCCGAAGACGATTCTACAAATGTCTTCTAAATCCTGACAGTTTTCTGAAAACCTATGTTTCTGTCAGTCGTTCTCAAACATGTTCATGCCCAAACCAAACATACAGTATATGTAATTGGCCGCCGACCTCCATCCGAAAATATGTTGTTCCAGGGACCCCAACAAGAAGCAAGATTTGAAAGAATATACTGTATATATATTCAAAGATTTGTGCCACATTTTCAAGATTTTTCAACAATAGCAGATCTACAAGCTCGTAGCGTGGCACTCGGTGCCGCGCTATGCGCTTGTAGATCTGCTATTTCTCAATAGCTAAAGTAAAACAGAATACTTATGGGTTAAACATGTAGCTTTGAAAACTAAGGGGGGAAAAGTGTGAAATCCAAAGTTTTCACACACTTTGAAGACTTTAGGAGATGGAATTGGAGTGGTGGTCTAGAGAGAGAGAGAGACAGAGAGACAGAGAGAGAGAGAGAGAGAGAGAGAGAGAGTCAGCAGATGCCGTTGTGTTGTAAGTGGACAGGTGTCCCACTGTGTGAGGTTATTAACAGATTTAGACCCGAAGACGATTCTATGTCTTCTAAATCCTGACAGTTTTCTGAAAAACCTCATGTTTCTATGTCAGTTGTTCTCAAAACATTTTCATGTCAAGGAGCCCTAGAATTGTATGTAATTGGCCGCCGACCCCAATCTCAAAATATGTTGTTCCATGTTCCAGAGACCCACCCCTAGAAGCAAAGATTTTAGTTGAAAAACGTTCGCTCTGAAAGAATATATATTCAAAGCTTTGCGCCACACTTTCACGATTTTTCAAAAATAGCAGACCTACAAGCTCTTAGAGCGGCACTCGGTGCCGCACTATGAGCTTGTAGATCTGCTATTTTTCAACAGCTAAAGTATAACATAATGCTTACAGCACCAATAGGGGTTCCCGTTCTGAACGGATTAATGGATACAGGTTCATTAGACCGAGCCAGTCAGCCGTGCTGCCAACCTCACCAACACTATTAGTCACACAGCCAGACACTGAGACACACACACACACGCAACGAGACGTGCAGAGACAAACACGCACATGCACACACACACACACACACACACACACACACACACACACACACACACACACACACACACACACACACACACACAGAAAAAGACACACGCTGAAATTCCCTCACACACAGGCAGGCACGTAGAAACGCGTATGCAAACATGCCTCTTAAAGTCATGTGATTCATACAAATCAGCCCTCTATAATACAACTATAATGTCTGTAATGATCATTATTATCATGCAGTTGCTAATCAATTTTGTGGCCCTTCTCTTTCCCCACACTTTTGTTCTCTCTTTTTTTCTCCATCATTCTCTCCTTCCAGAGGACATCTTCATCTTGCATGGTAAAGACAAGAAGAGTCCTCTCATCTATGGCCTGTTTACAACATCAAGGTATGTAATGTATGTATGTACATACTAACAGAATTACAATCAGAACTGCAGCCTCACTCCCAATCTTCCGCCGTAGTCTGAAAAACCCACCTCTTCAGACTACCATGGCCCGTAGCACTTGCCCTAGCCTTACAGGCATATGCAAAGGCTCAACTTATGTAACTTAGATAGCATTTTATGTACACAGCACTAGAATAGCATTGTATGTAGACATAGCACTTTAACGTATATATGCATAGTTTCATTATATATTCCACTGTTACGTTCTTAGCTTACACATGTTTCATGATAAGTACTTTTTTGTATATGATGTATTGCCATACTTTTTGTTTTTGCTTAATGTAAATCGCTCTGGATTAAGAGCATCTGCTAAATGCATAAATTGTAATTTGTAATCAGAGTAGAGTTCAGAGAAGTGGAATAGCACACATCATTTAGATATCTATATACAGTATAAAAGGACTAGTAGAGATATATTATATAGCGATCTATACTAGACTGACTGATATAATGGGCTGATATTGGTACAGTAGGCCTACACCATATTGCCAATGTGGAAGATTCTTTTATCTAAAGTACATATTGAGGATAAAAAGTGAGGGCAGAAAACTGAAGACGCAAATTGTGAATGGGCAGATTGGCAGAATTGTCCTTGAAAACATGAACAGTGTACAGTAGCGTTAATGCGGTCCTCATTGAGTTGAACTGTAAGAACACAGTTGTGAATGAATAATTGGGGCTTATGTCACCATCTGCTCCGTCCCTTAGCCCAGGGGTTCTCAACGTTTTTGGCCGGGGACCCCCGGAAATGTCCCTACACTGCTGACTGACTGCTACAATAACCATAATAATAGAGACAATACACCATGAATAAATACTGAAACACGATATAATCATTAGGGAAGGTGTATGCATGTACTATGTGTACTATATTTAAACTCTTCATTTCCACTTTCCAGCCATTCAGTTGCAAAAAAATAAAAGATGAGACACATACTGTAGTAAGTATACGATGTGAGTGTTCCCGATAGTGAACCCCAAAGTGCCTGGAGAGACACGTGGAAAACACATGGCATTAAAAAAACAACCTATGACACGAGAGACGATGTGAAAACTCCCTCCCTTGAAGTCGTGCAAAAAATTATACCGCAATTATATTTCAAAATGTAGTTGACAGGTCACACGGTTATCTGGAATGACTCTCAATTGAGAGTGCAGGGAGGGAGTACAGTCAAGCCACCAATATCACCCCATGACTCATTATAACTGCAAAGAAAGAACATCTTGGAAACACCACAACAATGCAAAAGAAAAGTCTAGGACGGTGATCAAAGGGAAAGGCTTTTAGCGGTCTGTGGGCTTGCTCGCTCTTGCGTTGTGGTGGTGAATAATGGCACCGCAGTCAAGGAGAGTTCATTGTCGTAGTGTTTTAAATGTATGTCGTATTGTGGCATTGTATTCGATGAAATACTGTAATACATGGTGACGGATGGTGAGGGGAAATTATATATAATAGCCATTAACCCCCCCCCCCCCCATTAGAGAGGGATCATGTGAGCGTCCATGATGTCACCATGATGTCATGCAGTATTGTACTCTGTGTGGGTCAAGTTCTTCCTTTGTGTTCGCCGTGGTCTGGTCTGGTGACTGGTGGTCCTCTTTATGCGTCCCACCACGATGAATTGTATAATCACGTCGATTTTTGGGGTTTCTATATACAGCTTATGTCCCCACAAAATGTCCGCAACATGCCATTGACAATGAAGGGGAAATGTGCGTCATCTTGTCCCCACACGTCTCATATTTGTCATCGACAATGAAAGGAGAAATTAGGTCAAATGTCCGCCAAATATGACATAAATTTGTGGCAACCAGCAAGAGGCATTCCGATTGGCCAGTGTGAGATGATGCATGATGATGTACGATGATAAGAGAGCCCCTCACTTCACATGGGTGTGATGTTTAACATTCAGGGTGGGAACGCCTTTTGGGGTTCTGGTTGCTATGTATAGCAAAATATATACTATGGCCTCTCAGTCCTTAATGGGTTAACCCATTAAAACTGGGAAAGCATCTGTGTCATTTTAGATGTTTTCAAAAATAGCAGATCTACAAGCTCAAAAAATCTGTAATATTTTTTGAACATTTTTGAAAAATCTTGAAAGTGTGAGAACTACTGATTTAGAAGGGATTTGTCTTAAAGCTGCTATAAGCAATAATATGTCAAAAATGTAATTACTGTTTGTTTTTTGTTTTTTTGTATTCATACAGCCAGCAATAGGTAAAACTATTTTGTCTCGGTGACACATCTGGGGCCCGCAATCTGCATTCAAAGATTTTCCTAGAAGCTTTGTCATTGGTCGATTTTCCTGTCTACTTCCTGATTCATTTCGGCCCGGTTTTTTTTCGACCAATGACAAAGCTTCTATAGGAACATCTTTGAATGCAGATTGTGGCCCCTAGATGTGTCACAGAGACTACTTTTAGACATGTGAGACACATCCTCGTTGACTGCTGATTTTTAGGGAAAGACAATTATGATTCACTTCACTGCCCTCACCGCAAACCTACACTAGCAAAGGAAATATATGGGACATGCATGCAATGAATTGGACAATCATTAAATCCTCTTTATATCAAAGTCTGCTATTCACCATGGACTCATTGCTTTAATATGGACTCCATGTGTTAACTGAAATACTTGCAGATGCTTATAAAAGTTCTTCTAAAGGATCTCTCATTTTTGAAAGTTCTATTCCAAAACATTATACTGTATGTGTGCAATTTAGAGTAAGAGATCATTAGCTGATCTTAGTTATTCAGTATCTCTAAAATATTCATGAATGCAGGATGTGAAAGTGTTAGCATTTTGCCAAGTAAGGACTTAAGTTATCTGCTGTCCTTTAAACTGCACCATAATACATACAAAAAAATTGGCTACCAATGATTTTGAGTTTGTGTCCCAGTTTTCAAGAAACTAATATTAGAGAAATTGTCTTCATTTTTATTCAGGGATTCTGTACGATTCTAAATATTTCAACTATCACCCGCTGTATTGTACTGTACAATATCATGTAATTTATGATATGGGCGCAGGCGCTGTTAATTTCTGCCTTATGGCGAACACATGCCCTCTGTGAAACATACCGTACACTGGATGATGTCATGATGCGTGGTGTTTTATTGGGTGTTAATCTGTGGCACATATTGTGTCAAACACAACTGCACTCCCTTTTATTACAAAATTCAGATCAGTTAAGTTGTTAATGTTATTATTATTAATATTATCATTAACAATACTATTATTATTATAATTATTAAATTAAATGACTGCCTCTAATAAGCCCTCTCTATGGATGTTCAACTCTTGAGTCTAAATAGTAGAGGGAGTGTGGAGTGAACCAGCAGCACATCAGGAAGTCATCAGCCAACAAAGACTGTAAATGTGAAATGGTTGACATTCATATTGCTCCGTTATATACAAACGCTTTACAATGTGCATTGCATTCACTGATTCGGCCATACAATGCACACCAATGAAGGTCGGTGACCCCTTTTCCTCTTCCTTTTCACTTGTTCGATACACATATCACATAATGGGCTGTATTTTGCGTGTCTTAAGAACCAGGTCTTATTCCCTAACTTGAGTAAACTAAAGACCTGGAGGCGTGATCAATGCCATTTGGCTATTCTGACTGGCCAAAGAGCATTGATCACGCCTCCAGGTCTTTAGTTTACTCAAGTTAGGGAATAAGACCTGGTACTTAAGACACGCAAAATACAGCCCATAGTCTCCATCTCTCTCTTTTGTACAACATGAGACTGAGCGTCCTGCTGATGTTATAAATAAGTATACCATTGTTTTGTGTGGTGTCTCTCTTCAGTTTGGTATGGGGCAGGGAGTGTTAGAGAGGCAGGGGCTGAAATCACTTAAGAGGACAAAATAATGGACAAAAATAGCAGATCTACAAGCTCACAACGCGCCGCGCTGCGGCACGTTGACAGCTTATATATCAGTTATTTTTGGGGCGCAACCCAGCACTCTTTAGCTAGTGGAGATGCGGTGTAGCAACATGGAATTCTAAACAAATCTGTTCAGGAGACTTCGGGGTAAAAAAAAGATCTCCTGAATGTTGCCTTCCGGCATGGCATGGAAAGGAGTGACATTTTGCATTTCTTTCACCATTAGTAAATGCTGCATTCGTGGTCTGGAGAGGGCAGTTGTCTTACAGACGGGTAAAAGCCCCCTTTGATGTCTATGTGTTCACGTCCCTGGTATAGGGCACGTTCTGTTAACAAAACCACTCTCTGTACAGCCCATAGTGAACATACTTTATCACAACAGCACAAACACTGCAATGGGGTCTCCATTTTCACTTCTGGGAAGAATACAACTTGCATATTTGAAAATGAACAAACGCACTCACACATACCATCTTTTATATGCAAAGGACAGTGAAAGTAAACATCTTCCTGACATTACATAGTCATCATGACTTTGAGTGGTATATACGTTCTCTACTTTCAGTTGTGGGTTCCATACAAGACCCACAGACCGTCTCTGTTATGATTAATGGCATACACACACATCCATGCTGAGAGACACACACGGAGCTCATGTGAGCATCCATCACTAAGCTGGCGTCGCCGGGACTAGCGTTGCATTGTGCTGTTTTGTCTCTGTTGTAGAAGTGTGTTGACGTGTGTTTTATAGCGCTGGCTTAATATGATAGTATAATAATATATGTGTTTGCTGGTCTGGAGTTTGGCCAAGTGTATCAGTTTTACTACATAATAGAATATAGAGATAGACAGGGAGTGTAGTGTGTGAGGGAGAGAGAGAGAGAGAGAGAGAGAGAGAGAGTAATGGTAATTAATGGAGATACAGCAGCATTTATACAATTTACATTAAATCTATGCAGTGTTTCACATTATTTTGAGAGCTTCTTCAGAGCATCACCTGCAATATGATTCAATCATATAGACAGGCAGGTAAAAAAGAACCAATCCCATTCTAATCATTGGCAGTATGCAATTCACATACTGTATGCACACCCTGGTGGTAGGTTAGTCATGTATTTATTTGTTTACCAGGAACAGTGTGCCACTGTGCCCTTAATCAACATTTCAGTTTCCACATTGTGCGCGTACATGCGCAACTTTATTTTCGGAAGGACTTGTGGCCAGCAGGAAGATTTAAAAACCGACATTAGGCCTCATATTGTCATGTGTGTGCGCGCGTGTGTGTCCCATCCCATCCCTGTGTGTGCATTCGTGCAATTACTCTACTGTATGTCTCTGTGTTTGCGGTTATGTTTTATGTATTTGCGTCTATGTATGGGACATGGGGGAGAGTTCACCACGGGTCATCAGCTCGCCGTACACAGAGAGAGTGTCTGTCTGCATGTATGGACTGAGACGCTTTTATGACGTCCAACACGCTCTCCATTACAGCCTTTACACAATGTGCCGTGTGTTGGGATGACTGGACGAGATAGCATGAAAAGTGAGAAAACAGCATGTCATTTAAAACAGAAAGAAAGGCATTCACAGTCAAGCACACAGTAAAATCCTGGGTGTTCATTTAAGCACTTTCAACCCGGCGTCCCCATTAGGTGATGTCACATTAGGTGAAAATTGCGAGAGTAGAGCAGCTATTTTCCAATAGCTGATCTACAAACTTACAACACGTTATGTTGTGAGCTTGAAGTTGTAGATCGGCTATTTGTAGATCGGCTACTATTTTCTGAATAAAATGTACTCTGATACAAGTGTCCAAATGGAACCACAAAGGGTCCATATGGGTCCAAATTATATTTTGACACTAGTTACAGGATTTTACGATGTGTAGACAGACGTCGTAAACTATTCTGACAGACATTTGAAGAGATAGGCAGACAAACATACATAAAGTATCAATGAGACAGATGAGCACATGCACACACACACACACACACACACACACACACACACACACACACATTGACAACCAGACAGTCCAGGGAGATACGTACAGTTGGAAGACTAACACACGCAGTGATGCCGACAGGCTCAGATTGATGAGGAAAAAACGGATTATAATGAGCCAAATTTGTGAAAGCTTCAGTGAATACGGCATAGCAAACTGACAGCATGCCTCCTGCAGCTGTCCTGGAAACGTGACAGCTTCTCAGAATAGCCCCCCGTCTTTTAGCTGAATTCCAGACTTCCACGGTAGCAGCAGAAAGTATGACATGCACTTGGCACTGACGAACAGGGAGTTGGTCGACTTCTGGGGTTTTGGAATGGGGTTGGAATGTCCGCCTGCTACGGACAGACTTCTGAAGTAGCACCCAGCAGGGTGGGGCCCCCGGGGGCCGGCCCTCTCTGAGGTAGCACCCAGCATGGTGGGGCCCCCAGCGGCCGGCCCTCTCTGAGGTAGCACCCAGCAGGGTGGGGCCCCCAGGGGCCGGCCCTCTCTGAGGTAGCACCCAGCAGGGTGGGGCCCCCAGGGGCCGGCCCTCTCTGAGGTAGCACCCAGCAGGGTGGGGCCCCCAGGGGCCAGCCCTCTCTGAGGTAGCACCCAGCAGGGTGGGGCCCCCAGGGGCCAGCCCTCTCTGAGGTAGCACCCAGCAGGGTGGGGCCCCCAGGGGCCGGCCCTCTCTGAGGTAGCACCCTGCAGGGTGGGGCCCCCGGGGGCCGGCCCTCTCTGCGGAAACTGGAACACATGAAAAGGTCAAGAAACATGATGAAAAATGAAATGATGGTGGGAGGAACCTTTTCTCAGATGTATACAGTACTGAATATGCTTACCCTCCACAATAAACACAGATTCTAGATAGTACAAATCGACTATTAACATCCATTTGTCAAACTCCCTTTCATTCAAAACCTTCCCCCCTTACTGTATAGGTTTCTTTTCCCTTTTTTTTTAAACCTTTTTACATGATTTCCTGTTTTTTATATAGAAGTGTATATCTGTACGTCTCTAAATGTTCTGATGAATTGAAAATGGTGGACCCTGTTGTAAACAAGTGTAATGCTTTAACCGTAACCTACACGGAAGTGACGGTTGTTAGTATGTCGACGGCCTAACACTTAGTCCAGGACGGAATTGAGCCCAGTGTCCATGACATCATAAACACTTTAAAATACTAAAATATCTAAAAACACATTATTACCCACATACTGTAAAAACCCCATGGAAAGTTTATTTTCTCCAAAACATTAAAATAAGATCTGGTTGCAAAAGGGGCCCTTTAAATATCTCAGCTCATGAATACGTTGAAGACACTGAAAGCCACTTTAATATTGTGGCATTTTTGTATTTGTATATGATTACTAACATCTCTCTCTCTCTCTCTCTCTCTCTCTCTTCACCCTTCTTCTTGTCTCCGTCTGGTTGTCGACAGTGATATTCTGAATGGATCAGCAGTGTGTGTGTACAGGATGGAGGACGTTGTCCGGGCCTTCAAAGGCAACTTCCTGCACAAGGAGGGGCCTCAGTACAAGTGGGCGGAGTTTACAGGCAGGGTGCCCTACCCACGACCTGGAACTGTAAGCTTTTACTTCCCTTATTCGTTTAAGAAATATTACACGAGAGGGTGTAATATTCTGCCATACACTGCATGCAGGCGAGTTCCTATACGGCACCACAGGCGTGCATGAATGACGATAAAGAACACCCTCGAGTGTAATATTGCAAATATTGAAATATACAACAGTTAAAACTAAGATAATCGCTGAAAGATTATACATTTTCAATGACAGATATACAACCACGAATGTACCAAGAAACTAGCTGGCCTAGCCACCGAGTCTGCTGCGGGCATTCTGAGAGAAAAGCACGGCTGAATTCTTTGTTTTGATTAGCCGTGCCATTATCGTGGTTTAGGCACACCAGTGTACAGGGTACCCCAGGGTGGAATTATTTCTTCTTCTTTTTTTTACATTACTACCCAGATTTAGAGGAATATCAAATGTTAAATGAACACTGGGAATCTAGGATTATACAACAAATCACACCTGTGGGAAGTGAGGGGCTTTACATATGTCGCATATGACAGTCATATGACATCAATTTAACATAACAAAATAGCAGTTTATAAGAATCGTGGTCCCTTATTGGACGAGGTTATCGTCTGACATGCATATGCCAAGTGACAGACAAAACAAACATTAAACTCTGCTCATTGTAAATGGCATTTAATGTTTGTGTTGGAGACAAAACAAACATTAAACTCTGTCCATTGTCAATGGACAGAATGAAGAAAAAAGTGGAATCTCCGCACACGATATAGTTCTGCTCCCCCCGTCTTTTTTATTTCAACCTAAATACAACAACGTTTCGCCCCTCCAGGCTTTTGGGATGTGCAAATTGTGCATATCATTTTCCTTCTCTAGACAAGACAAACATTAAACCTGTGTATAGGAGGGACAATATAACTCCACAAACATGATGAATATGAGCAATTTAGCATGTATTATTACTCTACAACCTCGTTGCCCTGATCATGTGGCATATTGACAGAAGAGCCACAACAACTCTGAGCCTATATGATATGATTTGTACCTGTCCTTGACTATGGATTTGTATCATGATGACTATGGATTTGTACTCTATGGATTTGACTATATGCACGTGCCTGGTGTACAAATAATATCTCTCTCTCTCTCTCTCTCTCTCTCTCTCTCTCTGTCTCTCTCTCTGTCTGTTTCTCTCTCTCATCCCCCCACAGTGTCCCAGCACTACCTATGGTAGTTACAGTAGCACCAGAGAGTACCCTGATGACGTCATCTTCTTCAGCAGGACACACCCTCTGCTCCAGGTTCCACTGACAATGCACTTTATTCAAATATGCAGTTTATACTGGATTCATTTTTCTGTCACCTATATTGTGGCATATGAAGGGATATTTGTTTCTACACTGATTCTATGTTTAGCCTGTTTTTAAAACTGGGATTGTCACATTGCATTAGTCCTCAGTACACACACCTCAATATGTTTTTTATTTTTTTCACAATTCCCCAGCCTCTCTATGAGTACTCCATCTCTCCTAACCCTCACAAGGGAGGGTGAAGATTAGGATTGGAGCTTGTTAATTTGTATTGATAACTAGCACCTTATAGATCAGGCTTATCGGGGCCAGGTTCAATACATTCTGAACAGAACCAGTATCTTTTACCAGGGCCTTTTCTAACTGACGGAACCCCATGCTTGTCCTACAGGAGAGTGTGCTGCCATTGGGTGAACGCCCCCTCCTGGTCAGAGTGGGAGTTCACTATAAGTTCAGCAAACTGCTGGTGGACAGAGTGGAGGCTGTGGATGGAACCTACGATGTACTCTTCATTGGCACAGGTAGATAGAGAGAGAGAGAGAGAGAGAGAGGTGTGTGTGTGCGACTGGGCGTGCGTGTGTGCGTGCACATGTGTTCTTTTAAGCGACACCATCGCGTATAGTATACATTTAGCTTAACCGTGAGCATGTTTTCTTGTTCTAAACAGTGTCTGAATGTCTCTCCCATGCTCTCTGTCTGTCAGACTCAGGGCTGGTGTTGAAGTCCATCTATCTAACCAGTTCTCTCTGTCTGTCAGACTCAGAGTGTTGAAGTCCATCTATCTAACCAGTTCTCTCTATCTGTCAGACTCAGAGTGTTGAAGTCCATCTATCTAACCAGTTCTCTCTATCTGTCAGACTCAGTGTTGAAGTCCATCTATCTAACCAGTTCTCTCTGTCTGTCAGACTCAGTGTTGAAGTCCATCTATCCAACCAGTTCTCTCTATCTGTCAGACTCAGTGTTGAAGTCCATCTATCTAACCAGTTCTCTCTGTCTGTCAGACTCAGTGTTGAAGTCCATCTATCTAACCAGTTCTCTCTGTCTGTCAGACTCAGAGTGTTGGAGTCCATCTATCTAACCAGTTCTCTCTGTCTGTCAGACTCAGAGTGTTGAAGTCCATCTATCTAACCAGTTCTCTCTATCTGTCAGACTCAGTGTTGAAGTCCATCTATCTAACCAGTTCTCTCTATCTGTCAGACTCAGGGCTGGTGTTGAAGTCCATCTATCTGCCTAGAGACCATGGACAGAGCCAGGAGGTCACACTGGAACAGCTACAGGTCTTCCAGGTATATAGCACTAACTCCCCAGCTAAATGATAGTTTGGAACGAAAATGGACCCTTATGGGTCTGTAACTCTTGAGAGATTCGTACACTCTCAGAGTTAAATTGAAAAACAGTGATTTTACAATATAAATTGGGGTCCCAAACAGAACTGGGGGTCCTTGAAATGTAACGGGTTGAGTATCACTGCTAGAGCCGTAAAAATCTTCTCTTATGGGGTCTGGCTTATCTCTTAAAATGAGGGTCTGCGGGCTAATTATTGTCAATTTGGGGGTCCTTGATGTGAAAAAGTTTGGGAACCACTGCGCTATATACTGCGCTGTATGTACACAATGTTTCTAATAGGTTACACTGCACTGTTTCCCAAACCATATGTGGGTCACGGACCAATTTGTAATGGGTCGTGAGTAAATATTCCCTTTATGTATTGTTTTAATCTCCTACATTTAGTTTTTAATTATTTCAAATTATGTTAAACCTGTGTTAAATCCCCCCCAAAGGAGTGTTGGCTGGGAGGAGGAGTGGAAAATAGCCGATCTAGAGATCTGCTATTTTCACTAGTTTGGGTCCCGGGGAGAGATCACATTTCTGTTTTGGGTCACAGGCTAAAAAGTTTGGGAACAACTGGTATACAGCATAAACACAACATGCTAGTTCAAATTATAGATGGCATTTTGTGACGATTACAATAACAATTGTTCTTAATGCCTAAGTAAAAATGAATTCTCCAGTACATCCATCCATCCATTATCATTACAATCCTGTCACACGCATGCTGCATTCAAGTCATGTTGGATATTATGAAATGTAACAGTAGATGCAGATGGCCCTCAAAGATTTGTCAGTGTCAGCACACACAAGAAAACAAGTATATATTGGGTCCGTTGGCACGCAATAGCGTTTCATGCTTTGCAACAAAACCATGATTCCCATTATGGAGGAAATAGCACTTAATTGGTGTGGTTGTTCTCCCCCCCAGTGCCACAACTCAGTGCTGCTCCACACAAACAACTGTGCCTGTGGTGAAGTGCTGCTGCGTTGTTGTGCTGCTTTGCATTTTGAAATGTACAAGTGTTGTGAAAACATCCAATAATGTGAAATGATTGGCTGCTTGGTATGCAAGGCTAAAGAAATTCAGACCATGCAGTCTTTTGGTTTCTTTCTCTGAATGTGTGTGGGTGAATCCTTTTTTTTAATATACATTATGCCTCGTCTTTTTGGTTGAGAGACACAGCAAAATATATTTTCTATAAATTCTAGGTTGTTTTTTTTGTCTGTCTGTCTGTCTGTCTGTATCTTGTTTTAGTGAGAGACAACCTCTCTTTCTGTTTGAGTGAAAACTTCCTCTCTGTTTGTCACAAACTTCCTCTCTGCCTACTTCTGCCTTGCAGCACAAATCACCGGTGACAGCCATGACTCTTTCAAAGAAGAAGGTAAGAGAACGCACGCACACATGCACACATGCACGCACGCACACACGCGCACACACACACACACACACACACACACACACACACACACACACACACACACACACACACACACACACACACACACACCTCATTTAACACTCATCTCTCCACCTCGTATCTCCAAGGACAACTTCATCACCAGTTGCTATGGTTACCTAGCTGAGAGCGATGATGAGAGACGTTGTGTGCACACACACATGCATGCACATGCACGCACGTACATACAGTACACACAAATGGCGGAAATGTGTTGTTAAGGGTGTCTGGCAGCCATGGATATTAAAAACTAAAGAAACTCACTCTCATACATAAATGCGTGCTTGGGTGTGCTCGCACGCAGGCACACACACACACACACACACACACACACACACACACACACACACACACACACACACACACACACACACACACATATGTATGAACACATGTATGGACACATGTATGAACATTCATGCACACACAACCCATTCAATGAGAATCCAATCTCCCATTTATATTCTCAGTCGCACGCAGTCGCACAAGCGCACGGGCTCACACACACACACACACACACACACACACACACACACACACACACACACACACACACACACACACACACACACACACACAGTCACACACAAACACGGACCTCTATAGTCACACAGTTGAGCTGTGTGTTCTATGCACTGTATGACTTGTTGGATAGATATTGTTACTGACTTCCTCCCTCCCTCCCTCCCTGTCTGTCTCTCTCTCTCTCTCTCCTACACCTGCCTTCCTCTCACTCTGACCACCCGTCTCCCTCCTACCAGTGGTTGTTTGTGGGTTCCAGTGAGGGTGTGTCCCAGCTGGCTCTGTACCAGTGTGAGCTGTACGGCCAGGCCTGTGCAGAGTGCTGCCTGGCCAGGGACCCCTACTGCACCTGGGACGGACACGCCTGCAGCCCCTACATGCCCATCGCACGCAGGTGAGGAGTCCAGACAAGAATATATGTTAATGACGTTTAGAAGATTTAGAACACTTTCCTGGGGTCTTTAGAACTACTCCGTTACAAGTAAAAGTCCGGAATTCAACATGTACTTGAGTAAAAGTACGGAAGTATACGGGCGTCAAAATGTACTTCAAGTGCCAAAAGAGGGGAACAACATATTTTCAGATGGGGGTCGGTGGCCAATTACATATATATTTTTGGGGTGGTCCTTGACATGAAAATGTTTGAGAACGACTGACATAGAAACATGGGTTTTTCAGAGATACTGTCAGGATTTATAGAAGACATTTGTAGAAAAGTGAATGTACTTAGTTACTTCCCACCACTGACAGCGACCAATATCCTATCCCTCTTTCACTAGCCTAGTTTGATATCTAAAGACGGAGTAAAGAAATCAGTTCTTCTACTTGGAACCAGTGGTGGTTAACTAGTACGACCACTGGCTCTTGGCAGGCCCTCTGGGCTCTACACTTTGGGCCTTTCACTGATCCATGCAGTGTAGTTTGCCATGTGACCACATGACTGAGTTGGATCCATGCAGTGTAGTATGCCATGTGACCACATGACTGAGTTGACTGCAAAGTTTTGCATCCCTTCCTGAGACCTCAAAATAGGATCCAAGCCCCAAGTGGCGATGTGTGGGAGATATTTCTATTTAGAACTTAGTTTGCGCCAATCGACTTCAAACATTCTGTTTAACACGGAGCCAGGTGCCGAGTAGTAGGCTACCACAGTTTGATGTGCATTCGTCTACAGACCTAGTGCAGATTTAATGGCATTTCTATCTCTGGGACCCCAATTTATATTGTAAAATCAATGTTCATTTAACTCTGAGAGTTACAGACCCATAAGGGTCCATTTGGTTCCTAACTATCATTTAGCTGGGGACCACCTTGGAACTCCCTCAAGGACCCCTAGGGGTCCCCGGGCCCCACTTTGGGAACCACTGCAATATAAAGGATGTATACACAGGGTGTGGGATAGTGTAGGCAGTGCTGCTTGTTGTCATAGCAACACTAGACCATGCTTCTGAATCGGACCCAAAGTGTGTATTGATCCCATTCACATACTGTACATCATGCCATGTAGAAAGTGGAGATGCAACATTGCAAATCTCTTTAAAGGTTTTCATGAGATTAATTTTCATTTATTTTTATGTTTTGTTTTTCTTGTAGGTTTTATGACCCAAAAAACCTGAACTTTGAACATTTTCATCTGAATTTGTTCAATCAAAATGTACATATGTTTTTATTGAACATGTGGGAAGATGCTGACATAGCTTTCACTTTGTTTTATTCCTGTTCAAAAGCGTTATATTAACAACACAATGTTTCAGCATGTACAGACCATCTGGCTTCTGATTATAACCACATTAACATCTCGCCGCACAGACATTGGCTCTATCACAGAACACATGTGCGCACTATGCGTCTTGAACGTCCTTTGGATGCTTAGCCATTGCAGTCGCAATAAAGCTCCTCACACATCTGACAAAGTCTGAAATGCAATTAAAACATATGTATTCATTGCTAGAACTGAAATCGGTAGCCTATAACGCTGAATTCACACAGCAGTGCCGAGCGCACATTCGACAAATGCAAAAAAAAAAGAACCAATCTTGTAAAGGAGCAAGTCGTCAGAGCTCTGGTGGTCCGAGCAGATCAAAGGCAGCAGCTGCCACTCGTTGGGGGGGTCTTTAGCCATTCCCATTCCCCCCCCAGTGCTGGTGGCAGACAGAGCTACGGTCTTTGACCATAGCTCTGTCTGTTGACCCAGGACTCTCCTCTGTCTGTCTGTCTGTCTGTCTGTCTGTCTGTCTGTCTGTGTCTGTGTCTGTAGGAGGAATGCTCGTCATCTGGGCCAGGACGATGACCCTCTGACACAGTGTGTCAGGCAGGGAGGTAAGACTATAGCACATTTTGCTTCTATCCGGTTCATCAGTGCACTGTTAAGATAAGGAGAGACTGCAGGGAATAGGCATTGATTGGCTTTATTACGACCTGACCTGAGTAATGTTCAGGCCAACGATACAGGGCCTTGTATAGCAATGTGCTCATTAACACTACAAAGATATAAAACATAACGAATGGTAAAATATGTGATAATAGAGGTGTGAACGTACAGTGAGGAACACAAGGACATTTTGTCATTGTCTCTCTCTGCCACTGTCTGTCTGTCTCTTTGCTCTCTCTCTCTCTCTCTCTCTCTCTCTCTCTTCCTGTCTGTTCCAGCTGGTTTGCAGGTGGAGGCCGAGCAGAGGGTGATGATGGTTGCCGAGGGCAACAGCACCTACCTGGAGTGCCTGCCGCGATCACGCCACGCCACTATCACCTGGTACAAGCAGGCTGGGGAGAACAGCCCTGAGTTACACCAGGTACACACACAAAAATCCACCTGGTACAAGCAGGCTGGGGAGAACAGCCCTGAGTTACACCAGGTACACACACAAAAATCCAGTTGAAATAGGCGTTTTAAGGGGGCATGGTGGCGCAGTCGCCTCACAGCTAGAAGGTGTCGGGAACTCCACACAGAAAGGCCCTTTCTGCGTGGAGTTCCCGAGTTTTCATGTTCTGTCCCCTGTAGGACACGTGGAGTGTCCTAGGGGACACTCCACGGGAAGTGGAGGGAAAAAACAAGGAAGGAACAACTCATTTCCATCCATCCCGTATTCCCCCTCAGGTGGTGTCAGGTGAACAGGTGGTGGTGATTGAACGGGGCGTTCTGATTCGCCGGGCCGAGCTCGTCCACGGCGGCGTCTATCACTGCCAGCTGGAGGAGCACGGCTTCCATTGGACGGCCGTCACCGTCCACCTGTCCGTCTGGAGCTCCTCGGCCAATCGCGTGCCCAGCGCCACCTGGCCCGGATCGTCCGTCGCTCGGAGCGCGGGGACCCAGCCGTGGTACCAGGACGTCATGGCGCTCATTCACCCGGGAAACCTTGGCCAACACTGCCGGGCACTCGGATACCGGCCTCCACACAAAAACCGCAAAGGGGACGGTCAAAGGGGCGGCGAGAGGCACAACAAGCACGGTGGAGGAAGAGGAGGAGGAGGAGGTGGAGGAGGAAGAGGAGCGGGGAGGAAGAGCAGGAGCAAGCCACAGCTAAGGGCTCCGAGGAGCGCTTAAATGAAATACAACGCGGGAAGAGCGTGTTTTCAATGACTGTTGCACACAATGATCTACGCACACACACACACACACACACACACACACACTGACACTGTATATACCCCCACATACAATACACATTGAGCAAGCAGATAGATTGAGACAATTACACACCTTCCTTCGTTGGAGAAACATTGGGTAACTGTTGACTTCACAATGGCCTTATATTCTTTGTGTACTAACTTGAAAAGTACTACACAATAATATCCACGTATTGGGTTGTACGTACAATTCTATACTGTAGTAAACTATGACAAAATATACAGTAAAACTAATGAGTACTTAATGAAAACTGCATTGTTTTGGAACCACATTACGGAATATTACGTGGAAGATTTTCATACTTCATGTACTTTTACCGAAATGAATACACTGGAATAATGCCATGGTGAAGTGTTACCTACAGTATATAGAAAGCTACATATTGTACAATAGCTATACAGTCTGCACACACATAGGCTATGAACTGAAAACTATATGTCTGATAAAAGACAGTAAAAAAGACTTTGGTAGAAGACTTTAGTTTGAATTATAGCATGTTGAATGAAGGATGCACACACGCAGCATGTTCAAACCACAGTGTTTAAAATGCCATTTTGTCGTGAAGTGGACTTCTGTGGCGGCTGTTATGGATTGGGAGGACAGTGTCTCACGTCGCTCGACAAGTTGTGTTCCACTGAGTGAGCGGATGAACGGTATACTTCCGTTCCTCATCTGATTATTGTCATTGACAATAAGACATTATACGGACATATAGCAACATCATGCCAAACTGCCACCGCAGGGGTCATCACCATGTTGGCTTGTGGTGGACATTTTTGTCAACCTAATTTTTGTGCCACGGACAAACAAAATGAGTGGACAATAATATTACCAAGAAACACATAAATAGATCGCCCTGAATGACCATAACAGGTCTGTAACTCTCTCTGAGAGTGTTCAAATGAAACCAAACGGACCGGTCCGTTGGGTTCCATTTGAACAATCTCAGAGTTACAGGGGTCCTTGAAAATGAAACATTTTGAGAACCACTACTAGTACTAGTGGACTCCTAATGTGCCATAGTGTCATTATAAATAATTCTGGAGAAAACCTGGAGACTTTGACATTCAGTAAAGTGCGTGTTGTGATCTAAATGAGAACATTATAATGTATGTGTAAAACAGAAAATCGAAAACTTGCCATACGGACAAGACCAAGTCTTTGCCACGCGGACAGTTTGTCCGTGTACAGACATGTTGGTGCCCCCTGTGCCACCGACATACAGGTGGGCAGGAGTCACTGAGGAAGACGCAGAAAACTGGACCAGATGGAAAGCAATGAACCGCCTGTGGCGACCCCCGATGGGAATTAACCAAAAGAAGAAGAAAGGAGACCATACGAACATACACCAAGCCGTTTTACAAAATGTGTCCCAAAGAAACCAAAACCGTGATGCGCTAAATCAAAATGAATTCCAAATTCTTAAATGACTATACAAATTACAAAATATCTGCACTGCAGACATTGAAGTTAAAGTAACCCTCTTTATGGAATTGTTCCAATAATGTCATTAACCTTTCATGCAGGCATTTCAAAACAAGAAAATCTTCTAACAATGATGCCATGCGAGTTGATCCATAAAGATCCAAAATATGACTCACCATAAATGAGAGAGAGAGAGAGAGAGAGAGAGAGAGGGAGGATAAAAGGCATAGTAGAGGACTTTGATGTTGATGAGGTCACAGAATGGACGTGACACACCCATCTATTTTTGAGTGTTCGTTTGGCTTTCCTGGAGTCTAGTTTGGGCGTAGTAGCAGTGTCCACATGTAGTAAAAATGTAAACCATTCATGTATGCCAGGCAAGTCCAGTTCTAAAAGAAATGTTCTATGCTGCTGTGAGATACAAAAAGGAAAATTCAGATATCCAAAAACGAATCCTTTCATTAATTAGGAACGGGGGAAAAAGCTACACTGGTCAATGGTATTATTTATTAGGGTCTATTCACATGCCTATTGATGTTTGGGAAAGGATAGCTCATACACAACAAATTGTGTAAGTTCTTAAAGCAACACATGTGACTACCTAATGAATAACTATACTACATATACGTACGTACAAGGGTGTAGCAAAACAATGTAAATTCAAATAGAACAGTATACTTTATTTATGTAGCCTATACTAACTGTTGCAAAACAACCAGCTTATTAGTTAATGTATAGGTTACTGCAATGAGACCATTGCAAACTGTAGTATTATTGTACCATAACAGTTATTGTACATTCAATGCCCATGTATATTTCTGCGTTTGTTTTTACATGTTTCTTTGGTTCAAGAGTGTAAACATTACTTCCTGCTTAGAGGACCACATATCTGTAAACTTTTTCTCTGAAGCTATAGAGCCATGAATAGAGCTCCCACAGAACATTTTAATTTGATACGGTAGGAAAGCAGCCTATGAAGTATAGACGTCACCCACCTAATTGATGTATTGAGTTATACAGTAAACTCAGTATACTGTAGTACATACTGGTTTCTCAAACTGTAGTCCTGTGCCCAAAATGTTTCCACAGATTGACACATGACAAACAACCTGGGAACCCATCTGCAAATAAAAAGATACATTTGAATTTGCCTCTGGGGGCGGGGCCGAGTAGAATGTGTATAACAGGATGTTGGCCCCATAGACATATATAAAGGCTAGATGGCTCAAGGCGGAGTCTCTGACGTAGTTCCTCCGGCGGCCATCTTGCTTCGGGACTACAGTACAATATGTTCTATGGCAGCTCAAACAAAAACAGTCATAACTCGCTCGAATCTTGACGGATTTACAAACGGGTTGGTTTATTACAAACGTTGTCAACGTGGCTATGATTCAGGACGCTTATTATTCTTTACGTAGAAACGTCGCTCTCCATTGGCCAGAGCGCGGGTGAGC
Source organism: Protomyctophum bolini (assembly GCF_963924005.1). Lineage (NCBI taxonomy): Eukaryota > Metazoa > Chordata > Actinopteri > Myctophiformes > Myctophidae > Protomyctophum > Protomyctophum bolini. The sequence continues at coordinate 26,720,212 of NC_137866.1, forward strand.
CATCTAACGTCGCTCTCCATTGGCCAGAGCGCGGGTGAGCCATCTAACGTCGCTCTCCATTGGCCAGAGCGCGGCTGAGCCATCTAGCTTTCTTATATCTATGGGTCCCCAGTAGAATGTGTATAACAGGATGTTGGCCCGATGTCAGCCCTCCACTTCCTGTGGTGTGCCTGTGTTTTCATTCCCACTATCAACAGTGTATACACATTCTGAATGGCCTTGCTGACAGATTCGGTAGCGCAGCACAGAATCTGTTCTTGAGAGATTACATGACAAGAAATGAAAATATGAAGTCCCTCAACCTTTCTCAATTAATACCTCCAGCTGACAAAACGCTCCAGAAACGATATATTTTGGTACTAAATCGTTGGAACCTGCAAAAACAGTGTTGGTTGCACACCCACTGTTAAGTTGGCCTAATCAGTTATATTTGTACAGTTTGGTGTGACAGAATCTAAAATGTTTGCTCATTTATTTCAGTCCGTTTAGATTTGTTTTTTTTAGAAAAATGGCAGTAGAAAACAGAGGTGACGTCAGAAGATGTGCCCCAGTTTCTAATTCAGTTGAAAAAGGAACTGGGAGGGAAAACCCTACTGAAATGGACCTTGTGTACAGAAAAACAAACACTTTGGAGAATCTAGGACCTCTGAAAATGAAAAAACACGGACTGCATCAATCGGACCCTGTGTAGCCAACTGTCGTCAGTGTCATTACAAGGCACTAAATAGTGATTTGTTCTACCAACATAACTTGTTCCGACTCTATTTAACTTTCTTCTTAGTGCTATTTATTTGTTTAACTTGGAGCAAAGTGGTGTGTGTGTGTGTGCGCGTGTGTGCGTGTACCGTGCATGTGCGTGTGTTTGATCAGAGAGAAAGAGAAATGTTTGAATGAAAGTCAAGCCAGCAAAGCTGCCAAATGTAGAACTAAGCAGCAGCCGATCTGAAACACTTTTGATGCTGTAGGAAAAATAAACCACCTCCCCTCAGAGCTCTGGGAGCCGAGCGGTGAATAAGCCCAGAAAATTAAAATGTGGCTGGCATGGTGGACCACATGAAAGAAGTACCAATACTGAGCTTGGTGTGTGTGTGTGTGTGTGTGTGTGTGTGTGTGTGTGTGTGTGTGTGTGTGTGTGTGTGTGTGTGTGTGTGTGTGTGTGTGTGTGTGTGTGTGTGTGTGTGTGTGTGTGTGTGTGTGTGTGTGTGTGTGTGTGTGTGTGTGTGTGTGTGTGTGTGTGTGTGTGTGTGTGTGTGTGTGCGCGTGCATGTGTGCGTGCGCGCACGTTTCTCTGCATGTTGTATGTAAAGCAAGTAAGTGAAAGCTAAGCGTAAGTGTATTATTGTGTGCTTGCGTGCGCAACTTGAAAGTTGCTGAATGACCTCTCGTATTATGAAAAGTGTGTGTGCATGGGTATGCATGCGTGCACATGTGGGTGTACATGCATGTGGCATCCCTGCCAGGCCAAGTTGGCCAACCACCTCAAGTGTGGTGACTTTTTAAGAGGGGCGACATTTGATCGTTTGTGTCCTTCCCTCAGTGTCCTTGTACAGAACCTCTGCTCACTCATTAGATGTATTTCAGTCACTTCATGGTATATTTACTGCTCTGTAATACGTGCCAACACACTCCTCTCATGTCATTTTCCAGAACAACTTCTTTGCAGATGGGGCATCAAAGTATCTATTGATCTCCTCTCATCGAAGGAGACATTTTTTTGTAAATAATGTATTATAAAGGTCTGCTTTCAACGGAAGGTTTTGGTGGGATTGTGTGGTTTGTTATAAGACGGAATATCGGAAACATGTGCATACACACATGCATTACCACATTGCATACTGTACATGCATGACCACATTGCATACTGTACATAAGAGTAGAGAATGCCTTTACACGCCAGACTCCTTCTCACAAGCATGCTGCACTCACACACATGCAGTAGAGAGATGAGCACATATGGACAGTGCTGCCTGTTTGTTTTTACGCACGCACGCACACACACACACACACACACACACACACACACACACACACACACACACACACACACACACACTACTACAGTACTGCATGTGCACTCATACAAAATAAATAAAATCATATTATGCTGGAATTATGCTAGTAATTCCAGATATATTACAGTTCATGCACTCAATCCATCAACGTCTCCAGTCTAAAACAGCATAACACGCGTACAATAGCAAACATCATAGATCTCGCATGTCAGTGGAACCACACACATTCCTGCAGAATAACACGCTATAGAATCTCAATCAGAGAAACGGGATCACATTAAGGCTATATGAGCAGAACAGACAAAACCACACATTAAAAATAAATCAAAAACCTGCAATATTGTGTTTTCTTGGCAGCGATGCGTGGAAATAACCTCCATTCTGCATGGGCACTCTGTCTGTGGGGCCAGTCGTTCAAGGTACATACTACATTTATGCCAGTGGTTCCCAAACTTTTTCATGTCAAGGACCCCCAAATTGACACTAATTAGCCCGTGGTCCCCCATTTGAAAAGATATGCCAGGGACCCCCATGAGAGATTCTTACAGCTGATTCTCAACCCGTTTAATTGACCCCCAGTTTGACATGCATTAGTCTACGGACCCTCATTTAATGGCATTTCTATCTCGGGACCCCAATTTATATTGTAAAATCGCTGGTAATTTATATTTATATTTATATAGATTGTACAAATGGAACCAAATGGACCCTAACATGTCCATTTGGTTCCATGTGTACACTCTCATATACAGAACCATAAAGGGTCCATTTGGTTCCAAACTATCATTTAGCTACATGGGGACCCCCTGGGGGTCCCCGGACCCCACTTTGGGAACCACTGGTTCAAGGTACATACTACATATACATGATGTATGATCAGTGATACATATTGTACAGTATCATACATGATGTATGATCAGTGATACATATTGTACAGTATCATACATGATGTATGATCAGTGATACATATTGTACAGTATCATACATGATGTATGATCAGTGATACATATTGTACAGTATCATACTGTACATGATGTATGATCAGTGATACATATTGTACAGTATCATACATGATGTATGATCAGTGATACATATTGTACAGTATCATACATGATGTATGATCAGTGATACATATTGTACAGTATCATACATGATGTATGATCAGTGATACATATTGTACAGTATCATACTGTACATGATGTATGATCAGTGATACATATTGTACAGTATCATACATGATGTATGATCAGTGATACATATTGTACAGTATCATACATGATGTATGATCAGTGATACATATTGTACAGTATCATACATGATGTATGATCAGTGATACATATTGTACAGTATCATACTGTACATGATGTATGATCAGTGATACATATTGTACAGTATCATACATGATGTATGATCAGTGATACATATTGTACAGTATCATACATGATGTATGATCAGTGATACATATTGTACAGTATCATACATGATGTATGATCAGTGATACATATTGTACAGTATCATACATGATGTATGATCAGTGATATATTGTACAGTATCATACATGATGACAACTGATAAACCAGTAAAGCCATTAAAAATATAATAACAAATTTGATTAGTTATTGTGGTGCTCTATCTATCTCTAATAATGCATCAAGCACATAATTGCATTATTTAAAGATAAGCGTGCAGCCATAAAGGTTTCCAGAGGTTTCAGACTACTGGAAATATCTGTCTCTTTCCAAAAGTGCAACAATTGGAAGTATATCCTCGACTACTACATTCTACTTATAGTGAATACTTCATAGAACTACAGTATGTTGTTTGATTCATCTTTGATTAATAGCCAAATGTTTTCCTATACAATTATTAGTCAAATAATTGCCTACTGAAAGTGTATTTGTTGTATGAGGAAATGAACCAAAATAACAATCAGAAGTATTTAACATTGGCACCACACTCTTTCCATTAAAAACGTTTATAAGCCGAAGAGTTGAGGCAATGACATGCGTCAGACACCAAACGACTTGGAAAAAACAAAGCAGACAATGAGTCGGGGACAAGACAATAAGGCTTATGAGTTCAAGCAGACATGCATTAGATATGCATTAGCTAGACATTAGCTCATTCAGTCTTTGGTTTAGGAACTATGGGGGCCCTGCTGAGTTCAACGCCATGAAGTCTTTCTGGATCGATGGCTCTGGTTTAGATGATTGACACAAAGAAGAAGTGTGCTCAAATAGGATATAACAAGGCTGTAGAGTCCCCACAGAGAGAGAATGAGAGAGTGAGACAGAGGAGGGGATCCATCCATCCAGTCCGTCTGTCTATTTATGAGAATGGACTTCCTATACTTTACAACAGAGTATAATATAGGCTATGTTTATATTTCTATCATTTTAGGGTTATTTAATCAATAAAACGTTTATAATTTTAATTTATCCATGATATTAATTTAATTTAATGTAATATAAAACGTTTTTGAGTGCATGCCAGGCTGCCTACTTCCAGTCCCATCACTCGCCTGTGTGTGTGTGTGTGTGTGTGTGTGTGTGTGTGTGTGTGTGTGTGTGTGTGTGTGTGTGTGTGTGTGTGTGTGTGTGTGCTTGTAAATCCACACAGCTGTTTAAGGCTGTGACCGGTCCTCACCTTCGTCTTTAATGTTTGTGTTATGCAATGTTTGTGTTTACATCTTTGTGTGTTAGGACAAAGTTTGAACTTTACGCATGCACGCACGCACGCGCACGCGCGCACACACACACACACACACACACACACACACACACACACACACACACACACACACACACACACACACACACACACACACACCAAAAGCTGGACATATAGGAGGGGCTATCGCCCCTCAAAAATCTAATCATAGTCGATGCCATTATGGATCTCGGACTTCATGTGGCCAGCCTTTGATGTCAGTCGTCTGTATGACTTCAAATTTGGGCAAGGTTTCAACCCAATCAAAAGCCCATTGACTTCCATTAACTTAAATGGCTGTCAGTGGCTCAGGGGTAGAGTGGCCGTTAGGGCAAGGAACTATGAGTTTACCAGTTGAACCCGGGCTCCCCCAGAGTTAGTGTCGAAGTGTCTAAACCCCTATGCTCCTGATTGGTGCCTTGCACGGTTGGTGACTTGCATGGTTTCCTCCACCACCATGTGTGTGTGAATGGGTGAATGTAATGCACAATCTATGTAAAGCGCCTTGGATAAGGCGACAGTAATGACACCATTTACCACTTAAATACTTCAAAGAAATATTATAGCCCTCTAATAGACCGTTAACTTCCAAAAGGCGGAATAAAAGGGGGACAGCAAAGAAGGCAGCTTATGTTATGGAGGCTCATAAGTGGATATGTGTTACTGTAGCTAGACATAATTTTAAGGAGCTATTGGGGCCCTGCTGAGTTCACAGCTCTCGTTTAGATACTTGTCGACACAATAGAAAAAGTGGGAACAAACAACACACAATGAGAACCAGAAAGGAGAGAGGGAGGGAAGGGGCGGGTGGGAGAGAGGGATGGTAAGTGGAGGAGATAGAATGAAAGAGAAAGGAAAAAGAGGAAGCGGAGGGGTGGATCTTTAGGTAGCCAATTTATTTGTGGATATGGATCCAACCCAGCTCTTTTTTTCTTCAAGTGGTTGATGGTGTGGTTTTTAATCCCTTCCACCCATGCAGAGTTTGTCATTTTTGACCACACTCAATGGCCCAGGGAGCTACAGACACGTGTTGTGTCACTGCTGCTGTCGTATATCCTATACTGATTCACCTGCCAGTGAGGAGGAGCCCCCACCGGGAGGACGTCGTAGAGCCTTCGTCCTACTCCTCCCGCCCAACGCTCCCTGCTGCTGACAGTTGCTGCATGCCCCACTCCGTAGGAGGACGTGCATGGCCACTTGGCCAGACAAATAGCACTGCGTAGAGGCTATTCGTCTGGAACTTTGGTGTGGAAGGTTTCTTTCCAATGGGCGATTACAAACAGATTCCAACGTCATAGCAAAAAAATCTTATTTTGAAATAGCCTAGTGAGCTCTAATTGATCACATGGAGATTCGTCTGGTTTCCAGGCTACAGCTTCCCGTCCCCGAACACTTTGCCAATTGTGTTCGTTCGCCGGTCAACACTGCACACCAAAGAATATATTTCTGTATAAAAATACTATTTTATACTATCTATATATTTTAATTATTGATGGTTGTATTTTAAATATTATAGCCCACACAGCAATTAATTGGTTGAAATTTTATTTTAAAGGGCCAATATAATTAATAACCCATAATAAAAGCTTGCAAAAAGTGATTGCAGCTCCTACCTATGCCCAAAATGACTGCATGATGATGTCACAGGTTTTGTAGAAATATTGGGCCTTAAATGCAATAAGAATAAATAATAATGTATTTGGCCCCTCATTTATAAAATTATATATATATATATATATAAAATAAAAAAATAAGTAAATATAAAAAGGTGCCCAGAAATACCAAGTGCATGCCCACTGGCACTGTTCCAGTTAAAGTAATAGGCTAGAGTTGACGTAGTCACGTAGCCTATAGGTCCCGGATGATTGACGGCGTGAGAAATGGGATGTGGCGTGAGTGCGTGTTGAAGTGCTTTATCTTTTTGTCTAACGCTCAATTGCGTGAGAGTTGTACGTGTGGGTCATGTCAGGTCAGCCCAGAACACAATTCATGTATCAAACTGAGGGCAGGCGGAGACTTGTGCGGAAGACGGTGTCTGTCCCCCTCTGAAGGGCAGAGAGAGAACTACAGTATATCTGACTGTCTGGAAGAACTAAGTATTTAAGTAAAAACCAGAATTAAAATAATAATAACAAGCGGCTTACCGCACAGGACTTATTTAATGACATAATATGCATTGTTAAAGTACTACACAAGCATGAGGTTAGGTACACCAATTAAGAAAAATAATCTATTGCAGGACTGCATGTTAAAATTCAAGTTACATTTTCAGGGAATATGAAAAATATGTTTGTCAGTGTATTATTATGAATTCTGGTTCACAATATGATAAATATATATTTTATAAAAAAAATATTCAGGTCATAATTCAAATTAACCTCGCGTAACCAGGCTTTCCATTCAAATGGTTGGATTTGTCCAGTGGAACTACAGTCTAAACAGCTATTTTCGGGGACCGATTTTCAGAACGGACCAGGTTGTTGCCATTATTTCCAGGATAGAAACTGTGTACTGGTGAGTATTTTCTTTATTAAATGACCATATCTGTCACTATTACAACGCACAGACAACGAGTAGAATAAATCTCACCATGACACTTGCCATGTTGGGTATTGTTGTCATACAAAATGGCCGCAAACGGTTAAAAAAACCCTTTGTATGTCGATGCCTTGGCAGCTAACTTGTTTTTCGCTAACATCAATCAACATAGATCCCATAGTCCGGAGGAACTACAGGGTTTACGCGGTGTGATTGGCTGTCTGGTTTGACACTTGACAGGCATACTTTACACTACAGTGTAAATACAAAGACTGCTAACTGTGAGTCAGTGGACGATCCAACAGTGCAACATTTCAGTCATCTCAATTTGTGGACAGCAGCAATGAGGAGTGCGGTGATCTTTTTAAAAACATGTTCATTTATTTAATATCTGGGAGAGGTCGCTATTTTGAATGCATCTGCCGATCAGTGTGAACACCGCTAGGCTATGGGATGGTGTTGATTAGCTAGCGACTAAAGCCTAGTACTGTATACTTAGTTGCGCTCGGGTGTCGCGCACCGAAAATGGCTGATGTCCAAGCTTACAACACGTTGACGTGTGGCGCGTTGTGAGCTTGTAGCTCTGCTGTTTTCGGTGTACGCGACACCGGCGCGCAACTAAAGTACAAATCACCCCTAAATGACAGGAGTATTTCAACTTCCCTTTTCGTTAGTAGGAAACTATGTCTGTCTTATGATCATTTGACAGCCAAAACGTCTGTATTGTGAACAGTAGCGTTTGGCTAGTTGAGCATTGCTGTTATAGCTAGCTGCAGATGGGCTGTTATACTGACTGTGTAGTCATGTCATAATGACAGTTATCCAGGAAATGACACACAGCTGGTATTTAGCTGTGTTTGTTCATATTCAGAGATAGTAATATCATCATTGAGCTACTTATTCACCAAGGAAATTATATGCCTTCTGTTCTGTCTATGAGGAATCAAGGGTGATTTTTATTATATTGACTTTAGTCTTAAAAAACTGGAACAGTTTAAGTGTTTTACAAATGGTATGGTAATTGTAAAGTGTGTGTGCATGACATGTCTTCTGTGCTGAAGAGACAGCATGGTTATTACCATATATTAGGTTGTTACATCACTGTATCCTGATAATTAAAACTGTTATCCTGAATGGTTCTATTGAATAATTCCTAATGTGATGAAGACTTGTTAGCAGAGGTTTGTAGACATTATTTGCTGACAAATACATAATGACACAAATCTATGGTAACAGACTTTTCAGTGGAGTTCACCTTTGTCATCGTCATTTCTGTTCTGGGCGACAGTGGCTCAGGGGTAGAGTGGCTGGTATACCGGTCGGATGGGAACATCAAGGTCCCCAGTTCGATCCCGGGCTCCCCCAGAGTTGGTGTCGAAGTGTCCTCGAGCAAGACTCTGAACCCCTAATTCACCCTTTGTCAAGTCCCGCCCATGGTTGTGCCCCTCTTTGCACCCATTGGTTGCCGTTTCATGGTTGGAGAAAAATCCTCTCTCTCCATCCACTACCATTGAAATAACATGTTTTTAAGTTGCTTCATATTGATATTCTGTGCCAATTCTTATTTTAAACTTGGTGTCAGTAAAGGAACATTACAGGTGTTTTAGCAAATTCAACATTAACAAGGTGGAATCAGGGCGGAACAAGGCAGAAAGAGCCTGCTGGTTAGTCAGTCATGGACCAATCAGAAGGCTGACAAAGGGTGAATTGCTCCCGATGTGCATGTTTGTTGGTTCCTTGCATGGTTACCTCCGCCATCAATGTATGAATGTGTGAATGTTATGCACAATCTATGTAAAGCGCTTTGGATAATAAGTGCTATATAAATGCACCATGTACCATTTATTTACCAAACTCTGACACGTTATTAACATGGTGTGAGCTGTTAGAAATTTGCAGTGCACACCTTCTCAATCTATGGCAGGGGTATTCAACTAGATTAGGCCGGGGGCCACAACTGTAGAATGATTGTGCACGCGGAAAATGTTTGGCTTCTCAAAATGGATTTTGTGCTCAAACACGAAGATGTATCTACATTTGTGCACAGTAATGAGCTGTATGTATATGCTACCATGGAATAGATATAGACCTATTTGACAGTGCATAAACATAATTGCCTTGACATTAACAACCGTCAACGAGCACCAGCTGGACACACACACACACACACACACACACACACACACACACACACACACACACACACACACACACACACACACACACACACACACACACACACACACACACAGTGTTTTCTTCCAGGGATGCGGCCGCGGGCCGCCAGTTGAATACACCTGATCTATGGCTTCTTAATTGTTATATATTACTGTAAAGCCCTTTATAAACTACTTTAAATAATGTACTTTCAACTTTGTAAGTAAAGAATTAGAATCCCTTTACTAGCAAAGCAGACGTACATACTATTTGGCTTGTTGTTCATACAATTATACACACGTTTTATTGAAGTATTTGTAATTGTTGTTGATCAATGACATTCTTCTCCAGTACTCCCTGTAGCAGGTGGAGGGATGAGTCTCTCCCCTGTGATTGGCACGGAGGTGCCGGAAGCAGACAATGGGGTCTTGACAGCTATTTCTCCAGAACCCTGTAGTGAGAATGGCCCGCCACACGCCCATGTTGTTGTCCCAGGCTCATTTAAATGTGGAGGGAGCAGACTAGTGCCCTTTCCTGGACAGGGATCAGAGGACGGACCCCTGGGAGACACCGAGAACCACGTGGATCATGTGGAGACGGGAGTTTGTGACGGGGAGGGATGCTTAGATGCAGAAATAGACAGTTCCGTGACTCACGATTTGGACGCTCAGCCACACACAACGTTGCTACCTTCACCGCATGCACTTGACCCCTCCGCTCCCACAGCCACATGCACTGGAGGAGGCACAGAAATAGGCCCCAAAGACACAGAGATTCGCCCGGAGGTCTCTCGTTCCGGTGAGTCCCCGGGCGCAGCTCCACGAGGGGACTCACCCCAGCACACAGACTCTAAAGACTCACCTCAACGAGCAGACCCCATCAGTGCTGCAGACAGACAGCAGGCAGTCACGGAGACTGTAGAGGTTAGCGCCAGAGAAGAGATGGATGGAGACGGAGAGAAGGAGAAACAAGATGAGGAGGATGACGAGAAGAGAGAGAAACAGAGATGGAAGCAACATGATGCAGGAAGCCCAGAGGATGATGAGGTGACTCAGGTGAGACCATTTTCGCTTGATTTAAAACAATTATATATGTAAATATGTTTTCCAATTGACAACTGCATTGTCCTTCAAAATAAAAAAGACAATTGGGGACTTTTTCAATCCAATCCACTTCCTTGACTGAGAAGGAAGTTGATGTTGAACCCTGATGCACTTGGCACGGTCTATTAGTGTGTTTTGATGTTGGCCTTATGCCTTTATTTGGGGTAGAGGTGCTCCGTTTGATTGATTTTCACTCCAAATCAGTGATCTGCAATTTACTCGATCTGGAGAAACACATCTTTTATACCATTTAAGTGATATAAAAATCAATCAGATACAGTATATAGTATAATATAATTTTTCATATTCACATACCTAAACATTCTCCCCTTACACACACAGTGATGTGGGTTTTGACATAATTTTGGTTATAGGTATCGGCTGATCGAGAGAAAAACAATCGGTGAATGGTAAATTTATATATAGTACCTTTATCCAAGGCGCTTTACATAGATTGTGCATTACATTCACCCATTCACACACACATTCTTACACCGATGGCGGAGGAAACCATGCAAGGCACCAACCTGCACATCGGGAGCAATTAGGGGTTCAGAGTCTTGCTCAAGGACACTTCGACACTAACTCTGGGGGAGCCCGGGTTTGAACATCCGGCCACTCTACCCCTGATCCACCGCCGAATCGGTGACCGGGCATCGGCCCCCAAAAACCTGATCGGAGCACCTCTCTAGTTTGGGGGACACTGTCGTGTTTTAGGAGCAATTTACTAACCTCTTCTCCCTCTCTTGTCCTCTTCAGCCCTCATCTCACTACTCCTCCTCGGCCCCTTGTCCCAGCACCAGCTGCGCCTCCTCTCCTCCTCCTGCTGCTCTCCTCCCGGTGGACAACATTGCCTGTCCTCCCCATGTCATGGCGCAGGTCCGTGTCCGCAATGTACCCGAGAGAGAGCGCATCGTCCGGGGCATGCAGGACAGCAAGAGCCTGGACGAGATCAGCCAAGCCTGTGGAGGTATGTCATGTACCCAGCTTTTATGTGCCCTCTGTGAGCGGCACGATAAAAGGACCGAGATGGTGATAATAACTGATATCAGCCGGTGGGCTGATAACTGTTATCGGCTGTTATCGGCTTGATACGGCAGTAGATGATCATCAGTGCAAGATAAAGTGCCACGACCTGCCAAACGGTCACCCTGAGACACCATGCCGATGCTGCGGAGAGAACTCGGCATGTCAAACCGTGGCCAACATGGTTGCTGCATTGATTAAACGCTATTTTATCGTCTCTGTGACTAAATAACACTGGATATGCAATACGCAAATTATTGCCCGGGCATTCGTCTTTGCCCGAGCTTATCCAACCGACGGTGATAAGCCCTAGGGCTGATACAGCTAGCTGACCAATAAGCACAAGTTAAAAGTGCCAACGCATGCTGAACTGTGGCCGTGAGCAACCTTGCTGTGGAAGTAACTTGCCATGTTAAACAATACAATTGGCTGACGGCACTATTTTGGACGGTGTGGCAGAATTCATGACTGAGAGGATACACTTGAGTTGGGCCGCAACGGAACCACAACACAGAGCAAGTAAATGGTGACCTTCAGTGGGTGATGTGTTCCAACAAGGAAGGGCAAAGCCTGCCAGCAGTCATTGTGTTCTCACCCCCAGTCCACCACAATGTCTTTTTGTTTTGCTTTTTTGTTCAATGTTGACTGCAATGTTAATCTATTTATTGAATGTTGATGAAATGCTATTTTCTCATTGTCATGGTGAATAAATAAATCTATATTGGTATTTGATATGGATATGGGTATGGTTGGATAATCTTTGGCAATGATGAATGTCCGAATGATTATCCAATATTGGCATAACGGCATTGAGTTCCTGCCGTTACACAGACTGCACCGAAATAACGTTTTGGACATTGCCCAGGCCTAATTTGTACATGTACTGCTGTTAATCGATTGCTGACTCGCAGGTTCCATTACGGATTCCTGGGGCGTGTAAGCACATCATTTAGCAAACTCTTTCTTTTGTTTTAACATTGTGATTGCAAACAGGTCACGGTTTGGGGTCCCGGGGAGGCGGCAGAGGGGGTCAGTCGGAGGGCCGCAGGGCTACGATCTCCTCGGCTCTAGAGCTGGAGGGTACAGTTAGCCATGATGGAGATCTGACCCACTTCGTCGCCAAGAACCTGGAACTGAAGATCAAGATGAGCTCCAAACCTAGCCTGGACTGTAGTGACTGTGAGTACAGTGTGGAGGCCGTACACATGCATGTTACAGTATGTACATGTGTTGTTGTCTCCACCAGGCTGAAGGCATGGGGAGAGAGTATGTTTTGCACGTCCGTGTGTGTGTGTGTGTGTGTGTGTGTGTGTGTGTCTGTGTGTTTGTGTGTGTCTGTGTGTTTGTGTGTTTGTGTCCGTCCGTCCGTCCGTCCGTCCGTCCGTCTGTCCGTCCATCTGTGTACAGTACAGTTAATCTCCGGCACCGTTAACCTGGTCGATGCCAAACTTTGCACACACACTCCCTAGATGCCAACGATGAACCTCTGCCCCAAATTTTCCAGAACGTCCTGTTATAGCGCCACCAGGAGGCTGACTTTTGTAAAACACATTTTCTGATATTACTACTCCCATATTTTGTCCAAAAATCCTGCAAATCGTTTCACAGTATCTCTATAGTCATGTGCTCAAGACAGATCTGTCCGATATTTCATAATCCATCCTGATTGACTAACATTGGCTTTCAAAGTTTACAGGATTGGCCCGTTTTGAACAAAAAGCCTCAAATCATGAACGTAGCGTGCAATTTACGTGAAATCTTTCACAGACGTTCCTACTAGGCTGAGGAATATATGCCACCCTTTCCACAACAGGTGGATTTTTGCTAAACACATTTTTGGAACAAAATGCCTCAAATCATCCAATTGCCATCCAAGGCGTAAGAAGAAATGGCACCCTTTTCACATTGGCCTATTATAGCGCCACCAGGAAGCCACAACCTGACCTGCCCTGGTGGAGACCTGTGCTCCGAGTGGAGTTGATTGATTTTATGTTTTCATGTATTTTATCATCGTGTATTATGCAAAAATGCACAGGTCTTCTTAACCAGGGTCCACACATGTTCTAATTATATGGTTTATATTGTCTCTGGGTGCCCCTCTTCCTCCACATTGATAATATTTGATTATATTCCAATGATCTGCATGAAGGTACTTTCAGACGAACAAAGGTGCAGACGATCAGAAATCAGCAGAGAGTGATCGACATTTGCGCTACTCTATGCCGTATTGAAATGGACTCGGTCCCAGACTTTTTTTTCTCCCTGGGAATAAAAACATCTGGGTTTCCAAGGCTAGGTATCGAGTAACGCAGACGTTGTCCCCTGGATCATCGACAGGCCTGCTCCAGGTCTGCTCATGATGAGAGACGTGACCACACAAGCGTGAAAAGAAAAGCTCAACACAATCCAATCCAAGTCTAGTCAGTCGTGGGCGTGTGTATGAAACGAGTGCGCGCACGACAATTTCACGGGGCCGTGCCCACGTAAATACGCTTGCGTTGTCCCCTCGGCTCTGCGCATAAAAAAAACAAAAACGCAGGTCTGAAAATGAATTACTAGCCTAGGCTCGTTAATCACTCCCCCATCTGAAAAGGGCTTTAATTTGTTATTCTACATGTTACCTACTTAGTTGACATTTAGTTTTAACTTTCCACACTTGAAGAACTTCACGAATTTCGAAAAGAAAAAAATTAAGTTATGAAAAAATGACCCAAGTAGGGTTTATCATTATTGCTTGTCCTTAATGTGAAAATGTGATGAATGTAGCTCCTGGATTGTAGTCGATTAGACTCACAGGAATGGATCCGCGACAGAAACTCTGCAATCTGCAATCTATCCACTGTCAGCTGTAATAGCATTTATTGACCAGAGAGTAGAGAATTGGCTTAGCACATTGTTATAACGTTCATATTGGATAGTTTAAAAGCTCTTTAAAAGCTCTTTAAGCTGCAATCTGGAACTTATTTTCTTCAATATAACAATCTGCAGTGGTTAGAGGTGGTCTCCCCACTCTTCTTCCCTTTTGCCGTTTTTCAATAGTTTCCATAGTGACAGAGAGAGAGAGCGACGGCATGGGTGGAAAGAGAGCAGGGAAATGTCAGCCCTAGAATAGTCTGAGCCTCCGGGAGTCGAACCAGGGACACACCTGAGAAGGCATTTTGCGGCCATGCTCGTTGGGTCGCCCTCTCTCCCTGTTCTCCTCTTGCACAATGTAGTGTGACGTTGCTTCTGCCATAGCCAGTTCAAGGGAGTTCACCTCCACCCTATTGCAAATTCAATACAGTACAGAATGATGCCGTATTTCTTTTTTCTTTGAGAACATGTGAGGGTACCTACCCTAGGGGACACGGGGAGAACATGTGAGGGTACCTACCCTAGGGGACACGGGGAGAACATGTGAGTGTACCTACCCTAGGGGACACGGGGAGAACATGTGAGGGTACCTACCCTAGGGTACACGGGGAGAACATGCAAACTAATTGAAGCCTATTATCTAATGCACTCCATTCAATGCAATTCATTTAGGGCTAATGGTAGGGAAATAGCCAATAAGGAGCTTTTGCACAAAATAACACCTGGACCTCTTTGGTGGGGACGTAACAACTACAAAGAAATGTAAGAAAGCCTTTTAGTATGGAATTCTCCTTTAAGTGGTTATCTTTAGGCCTCATTGGCTCTGCAATAAGTGCTTGCAGTAGCAGTGTCCCTGTGCCCTGTCTGCTGGCTCTGCACAAATTATGTTATAGGAAGGATGACTCAGGGTCTATTTGGAACAGATTATGTTATAGGAAGGATGACTCAGGGTCTATTTGGAACAGATTATGTTATAGGAAGGATGACTCGGGGTCTGTATTTGGAACAAGGAAGCAGGAATGGTGCTCAAACTGCTCATCTGAGCACCTACCATAATAATACTATATGGCCATTTCGGAAAAGGCTACTCTCTTTTGTGCTTGTGTTTGTGTACAGTACATGCATGTCTCTCTGTATATCTGTTGCGCCCTCTGTGCCTTTTGCAATATGTCCGAGAAATGTTATTAACCGGTATCCGTTAGCCTTACTGATTTATTACATATCTACAAGCTCACAATGTGCTACAACGCAATGCGTTGTGAGCTTGTAGATCAGCCATTTTTGGTGACAGTTCCCCCCAGAATAGGAATGCTTGTGATTCAAGTGGTTAATAAAAGTGGCATTTTGAGTTTTACGCATATTTTGACATATTTCGATAATATAGAGGGCATACACATGCATAAAGTGAATGGCAAATCGAGTGGCAAAGTGACTTGGCAAAGTGAGTTTAATGTCGTTTGATGCAATCAGATAGGACTTTTCTGTTTGGATGTATGGGCTGTCAAGGCCAGAAAGTAGTTTTTTGACACTCAGTAAGCGTTCCCGCATAACTTCCTGGTATGATGATGATGTTACGCTCACACCCTATATTGTTAATGCCCATTCATAACAGTTAGCGTTTAACGGTTGGCCAACACTAGTCTCCAATGTTTGTGTGTGCGTGTGTGTGTGTGTGTGCGTCCAGCGGACTGCTCGGGGCCCATCCAGCGGAGTCGGGGATCAGCGCGGCGGCCGGCCGACATCCCGCCCATCGACCCCGCCGTCCTGTCGGACCTCCAGAGACACACTCAGGAAGTTGCACACAGCGTGGAGATGATGATGCGTAGCCTCAACGGAACCATCCAGAATGTATATTAGATTGAACATGCACATTCTACACAGTACACACACACACGCACGTGCACACACATTCTGCACAGTACACACGCACGCATGCAAGCACGCACGCTCACACACACATTCTGCACAGTGTACACACACTGAATACCTCGCAAGCACTCACAAATTTACTGAAACATACTGTACACGTTCTCACAAGCATATAATCTCTGTCTTTCTGCAGTTTGTGTGTCTCTCTCTCACACACACATGCACACACACGCGCGTCTCTCGCTCTCTAACCCTTATTGTGTGTCTCTGTGTTCTTCCAGATGACGGCTCTCAGCGTGGGCTACATTCAGACCTATAGAGACTCAGTAGACGGTCTTGGAGAGGCTGTGGACATGAGCATAAAGGTGTGTGTGTGTGTGTGTGTGTGTGCGTGTGTGTATGCGTGTGCATGCGTGTGCGTGTGCAGCAACAAGGACCACAAAAACCTATTTGTATAGAGCCTTTCATGCAAAAAATACAGCCCTTGTGCTGCCAGGGGGATGTGGGGGGGGGGGGAATATATGTCAATTGTTGAAAATACTTATTTGTACTGTAAAGAAAATGAATAAACATATGTTTAAAAATAATAATAATAATACAGCCCAAAGGCCAAAGTGCTTCACATCCAAATAGCAAATTATTAAATGTTCTGAAATAGCAATTAGCTAAATAACAAATCAATAACTACTGGCAGGTGTATTTGCAGGTGTGTTTGCTGTGTCGTCGTGTCTCTGTGTTCTTCACCGTCCTCTCGTCCCTGTAGGGAATGTACACACTAATGGCCCGCTGCGAGGAGCTGGACCGCTCCATGCAGCCCATACACACCCTGGCCGCGCAGATACGAGACATCAAACGCACCCTGGATGCCCTGGAAGCCATCTGCAAGTAAACTCCTCTCCTCCTCCTTACCCCAGCCTAAGACCCAGCCAGCTGGAGCTTGTCATTGTACACGTCATCCCACGACTCGACATCAAGCGCATCCTGAGTGTAAACCACCACCCCTCCTTTCCTGAGGTAGCACACACTGACAACATTGAGAACAACAATGAACCACACCGGCCGTTTACCAAATAACTCCCAACCTGTTCAATGGCCTCCTGGGTGACGAGATACAAAGCGCACGTTTGGATAGCAACCAATTAAGACGCTTCTTCGCTTCCGACTATTGACCACCTGGAATCACTGGTAGTAAATCACGCTGTTGGATGAGTGGTGCCCTCGTCCCCCCACATCCAACCTGTTGGATGAGTGGTGCCCTCGTCCCCCCACATCCAACCATTAAAACGTTGAAGATTGCTATACTTATGCTGTTAACCTTATAAGAGGAGCACTTGATTTGTTGATGCGGATTGTCTTTAAAAAGAAAAAAACCCCACACACGTGCTCTAGACACAACTTATGGGAGACAGTTCAAGTGTCCTAAACACAAAGGGCAGTGACAATGGGAACAACGATGCATGCAAACACACACACACACACACACACACACACACACACACACACACATCGTTGGGGTAAAAACAAAGAAGTTGGGGTAATGTTTGCCCTGTTTATTCCCCTGTTTACAGCCTAAGGAGACTGCTGACTGACTGTACGCTATTCTCTCCGTCCAGCCAGCTCGGTTCAGATTGCACTAACCCCTGCTGCCCACACAGGGGAGATATTTCTCCCTCTTTGCCTAATGTGGAGGGCTTATATAAAGTGGAAGAGGAAATGTGGTGTTTAAGTGTGTTAAGTTTGTAACTCCATGTGATCCACCACGATGTTCATCTGGTATTTTCTAGTTTCGTTTTTATCTTTTGATGTCTCGACTCTCAGGAGAGGCTTGCTGAGAACCGTTTGGGCATTTCAGCAGGCTCCTCAGCAGACCTGTGTGTCACACACACACTCATACGTTACAGGTTCAACTCCTGGGAGCTGTCCCATTATAGCCAATGTCTTGAGAGCTGACTCACGGACACCTGACTCATGGACACTCCTCCGCTACTAATCCTGATGGTCTGACATTATGGCTGACACCGCCAACACTCGTGTTTTACAAAGGTCACACGTCTCTCTCCTCCCTGTCTGCTTTTCAAGGTACAGCAGCAGCAACACAGTGAAATCCTGAGTCTTAAAGCGGCCAATCCGCAGGTTTCATTTTCTTTCCTCACGGAGAGGGATAACTGCAACGGAAGCATCTGAGATTTGAACATGGGTCTCCTACACATGGGAGACCAAACATCTACCGCTCAAACCCTCCCGGATTTCACTGTGCAGCTGCTTTATGTGAGTGTAGGCATCGGCATGGATTGGATGGATGGATCGGCAGTCAATGAACACAATTGGCCATGTTTGTGGGAGGGAACCGAATGTGAGGGCAATTTTTGTCGCTGCAGTAGAGACAACTACAGCTGAGGTGTAGACGTTTATCCGACTTACCAGAAGTCCGACATGCGCTGCGGGTTACAAATCACCCGTGCTGCAGGTTACAAATCACCCGTGCTGCGGGTTACAAATCACCCGTGCTGCGGGTTACAAATCACCCGTGCTGCGGGTTACAAATCACCCGTGCTGCGGGTTACAAATCACCCGTGCTGCAGGTTACAAATCACCCGTGCTGCGGGTTACAAATCACCCGTGCTGCGGGTTACAAATCACCCGTGGCGTCCCTGTGCGGTTAGGGTTAGGTTGGTGTTTGGGTAGGGTGTCGAACTAATGACTGTCAGACCCTTGGTATGTCGGAACAAATGCCTGCACCCCAGTGTTGATTTCGTCGACTAACACTTATGACGAAGAATGTTGGTCGACTACCTTTTTGCCCTGACGAAAACTAAATGGAAACTAAATGAAAACTAAGCTACAATGACTAAAACTAAGACAAAATATACTGACAGTTTTGTCAACAATTACAAAGTAGACTAAAAGACGAAAATATAGCTGTGGATATTTGAATAGCCTCAAATTATTTTACTTTCACTACGCAAAAGTGATAACTGATCCACGTTTCCCATGCTCATAAGTGAGTGGGTCACTGACTCGGCTGAGATCGGCTCTGTATTACAAACATTGTAATAATATGACTTTTAAAATTAATGTATGAACCACTTAAATAAAATATAAATAACCGATCTACGAGATGATGGAAGAAAGCTTTGCCCCAAATAGTGATGCCATGCCTTCGTAGTTGGTAACAGGACAACTCACCCCTTTTCTGTTTTCCTCCTGGAATTTTCCCCAGTGAGGGGTGGGAGAGGCTGGACAGCAGATGGCTGTAAACTATAAAGTTTGTCAACAGCAGACAGCCTAAAGTACAAATATAAATAAATTTATGAAAAGGCTACTACAGTGAAATCTGTTCACAGAAGTTGTTGTAGGGCAGGCTATGTTGGGATTATCTGACAAGGTACCATTTGAGTGGGCAAAACCTTACATACTTACTAATTTTTTTATTGTTTAAATAATATACAGTAGCCTTTCCATAGGAGTATCTTTTTATATATTTTCCAAAAAGAATAGAAACAGCCAATAGCATATTACAAAGTTATCCCCCTCACTGGGGAAAATTCAGAGAGGAAAAACGGGCAAGCACCCGTTGTCCAGTATTCATTCCGTTCATTTCAGTACATTATGAAAACCAACTTGTAGAGACATGAAACTTTCTTCAGATGGAGAATCCATTTAGCTTTTGTTTGCTTTGTTTGTGGCCAATATTACATTACCATTGCATTTGTAATGCTGTTTAAAGTGCAGATTAATTAGAAAAGTCTATCTGAAAATGCTCCCTGGCAAAAAATGTATTCACAAACTAAATTTCCATGACTTCTTTACTGTGCAGACAAGTGTGCTAACATTGACTCATTTAGTCTGGTGAGCACGGTAATGTTTTAATACACAATGAAATGTGTTGACAGCATTTTTCAAGATTCAATAATTTATTGCCAAAACAACAATGACTGTTGATTTGGAAATTGTTTTGGTGTTTGTTCAGAGATAACAACATAACCACACAATACACACCGTGTGGTCCTTGAATTAATTAAAAGCATTTAGCCGTTATAAAAGTCCCAGTTTTTACTGCATGTCTGCTGAGATAGTGTTGCACTTTGGGTCCAGTTTCTTTTAACGTCTCGTCTCGTGTGTGTGTGTGTGTGTGTGTGTGTGTGTGTGTGTGTGTGTGTGTGTGGTTCAACTGTCAGTGAAGAGTTGATATACCGGTACGTAACATTGTTTTGGCATTTTTGTTTTGAAATATGCTGATTCTTTCTGCTCTGACAACTTGACAAGCAGAAATAATTGCCCCCTGGATACTTGGATGCAGGACAAATGCACGAATGCATTTTAAATGGCCACCGTGTTGATGCTGAATTAGTTCCTGATGATTTGCCTGCATTGAAGCATAATGGCCCCAGCCCCATTTAACCCATTTAGACCTGAGATCAGATTCTTTAATGTCTTCTAAATCCTGATAGTTTTCTGAAAAACCTATGTTTCTATGTCACTGGTTCTCAACCTTTATCATGTCAACGAGCCCCAGAATTATATGTATTTGGCCGCCGACCTCCATGAAAATATGTTGTTCCCAGAATGGGTTAAAAAGACTCATCACAGCCCGGACGGCTGGCGTAGCGGTCCAGGCACCTTTTGGCTCTATCTAGCCTGACAGCAGTGTCGCAGGTTCGAGTCTTTATCCCAAACGGGGCATGTCACTCCCACCCATTTCCTGTCAACCTATACCGTCACCCCTTCACAAGACCCATCACAGCAGTGGCGTTTCCAGGAATATTATTTTGGGCAGGCAAGAATTACATTTTGGGCAGGCAAGATGTGTTAATTGACGTCCCCCCACGCACAATCAGTAGCACTAAAGGTTTTCAAAGAGATATACCTGCCAGACAGTAGGATACAAAGGCTGAAAGGCATGCATTTACATTCCAATGGGTGATTGAGGGTCACGCTCTATACGCGCAACAGTCAATCCGCTGTCTAATAGTTCTCGGGTCTTGTTTTTGTCCTCCGTGTATGAATTTGGGCCAGGCAGAAAATGGATTTGTACAGGCGGACACCTGTCCTTGCCTTATTGTAGATAAGCCTCTGCATCACAGACTCCTCTAGTGAACAGTGGTTGGCTATTTGTGGCAAGTGACCCTACAGTATTACAACAAAAGTATAAATCAGGCATAACTCCCTGTCTAGCTCTGGTCCATAGCCTTCTACTGCTTCAAGGCTATGGACCAGAGCTAGGTCCCTGTCCACTGTCCACCAAACTTGTCAGACTTGTTCTGACTAATTCCAAATATTTAAAACTGTCACAGATAGCAACAGACTTGGCACTTATTGTGAGCACGCACGCGTGCACACACACACACACACACACACACACACGTGTGTGCTATAGCAGGGGTTCCCAAACTTTTTTGGACCAGGTACCCCTTTTGGGGTAGATATTTTTCCAGGTACCCCCTCATCCTCGCAACACGGATAACAAATAAATGTATACGTCTAAATGTAGACGTTTAAATGTAGACGTCTAAATGTAGACGTCTAAATGTGTACGTCTAAATGTAGACGTCTAAATGTATACAGACGTCTAAATGTAGACGCTAAATGTGTACGTCTAAATGTAGACGTCTAAATGTAGACGTCTAAATGTGTACGTCTTCTCTTATGGGGGTCCCTGGCATATATTTTCAAATGGGGGTCCACGGGCTAAGTAGTGTCAATTTGGGGGTCCTTGACATGAAAAAGTTTGGGAACCACTGCTTTAAACACTTTAGCACTTTATGAACATGAACAAAATAGATGGGTCCCCCCTGGAACTCCCTCAGGTACCCCTGGGGGTCCCCGGACCCCACTTTGGGAACCACTGTGCTATAGCATATGTGTCCTATAGCTATAGCATATGTGCACACATGCAGTTCCTTGTACGTATTGCACATGCACATGCACACTGAACTCCAATTCCAATGAAATGAGAGAGGGAGAAAGAGGGGGGGGGTCTGAAATGAATTAGGCCACATATCCTTTACTTCTAAATATACAGAAGAGATCAATTTAATGGTAACATATCATTGTTCCAACCTCCCCTTAGTCTGACCATTACTAACATTATCCCAAACCCTAACCTCAGTCTTAACTGGCCACGGCGGCTATTTTCAAATATTTTTTATACAGTTCAAAACTTGTGAGTATTTTCTACTTTTGTACTGATACCAATACTTTTGTAGGCCTACTTTTACTCTTTAATTCCGGACCTTCCCTTGTACTCTGTGGTGTTGAAGTAAAACAAATATGCCCCTCAGTCAGCCCGCAGACCCCCATTAATACACGCCAGCGACCCCCATAAGACATTCTTACGGCTCTAGCAGTGATTCTCAACCTGTTTAATGTCAAGGACCCCCCAGTTTGACATGCATTAGTCTACGGACCCCCATTTAATGGCATTTCTCTGGGACCCCAATTTATATTGTAAAATCAGTGTTAATTTAACTCTGAGAGGTTCCATTTGTACACTCTCAGAGTTACAGACCCACAAGGGTTCATTTGGTTCCAAACTCTCATTTACCTGGGGACCCCCTGGAATAAGATAAGTGAACTACAGACATACAGACAGACATAAGATAAGTGAACTACAGACATACAGACAGACATAAAATAAGTGAACTACAGACATACAAACAGACATAAGATAAGTGAACTACAGACATACAGACAGACATAAGATAAGTGAACTACAGACATACAGACAGACATAAGATAAGTTAACTACAGACATTAGATAAGTGAACTACAGACATACACAGACAGGCATAAATGTTTATAGTAGGGTATATATTTTTTGAAGTATCATTGGAAATTAAAAGGAAAACATTCAGAAGCAATTTTGAACCAAACTTGTCGTTGAACAGAAATTCACACACTGTACAGTAATGCATTTTTAATAAGAAATCTGTGAGAGTTTATCGAACACCAGTTACACACCAGCGTTGAATTGTCCACAGTGTAGTAAAGGCGCAGGCAGAGGTTGAATAGTTTTCTATCTTTATTCTTATGTTTTTTTGCTGTGTTTGGTCCCAGTATTACAATAACCAGTAGCAGAATATAACTGAGATTGATGATAATATTTGTCACCATGCTTGGAATATCTCACTTGACTTTACAGTAACACCGCTTTTATGTCCTTTCAAATGTTAAGAGGACGTTAATAGGATCAGGGCATTAAGATCTTGTACCGCAGCCAAAAGGTACTTCAATGGAATGGAAAATGAAATTGTGCCATGACACATGTGCCTCTCTTCCTTTAACTCGGCTTGGACAGATTGGATCAGACATAACTAAGCAGCCGCATAAGGAATAATACAATACAGGGTTGAACACAAGTGTTTGTACCGTACAGTATACAGTAGCGTCTCAATAATAAATGTCTCCTAGATAAGGCCTTGAGTGTTGCCATGCCAGATGCACCTTCCCCAGCGTATATAGCAAGCAGCAGCAACAGAGCATTCGGGGTTGGGTTAATGACGAGATGTTTACAGCATATGGTCCTTGGGAAAGCACTGGGCTTATGGGGCTTATGATGCTGCAGGCATGTCTCTTTCCCTTTAACTCGGCCTTAAGCTCAAATGTAAACACATGCCACACTGTAGGCCTACAGCAACAGAACATCCAGGAAGGATCATCACATTTCAATGGTGCTTTGGTGCTTCTATTGAAGGTCACAAGCTTGCCATTTTAGCCATACCTCCTTCACATTAATATTACTGGTAATGTAGTTCTTTAGAGGCCATATATAGGACAGTATCAGGGAACAGAATACTGTTCAATATTCCAAAGGTACATCCGTTGAGGACCTGGAGCTTGCCATGCCAGGCATGGGTCCTTTTTCTTTGGTCTATAGGCATCAAGAGAAACGTGAGCTTCTCCCGTTGATGGCCCAGGATTTTACTTGCTCATTATCCCTTATTTGTCTACAGAACATAGGATCAGGTCCTTGTCTGCACCATGGCGCTAAAGTGCTTCACTATTTAAGGGTTGAGGCACGTGACAGTTGCTAACAGCAACAGAAAAGCAGTCAGTAAGGGGGCACTGAGTGGTTTTGTACAATCGTCTGTGGGTTCTTCCAGAAAAGGCTGCGGACGTTCTGTACCAGCCATGCTGCTTTCTCCTAAGTCGTCCTCGGAGACACTCATCACTGTGGAAGCACCTGTAGGTCCCACAACATCCTCAGCCTTTCCTCTGCCTTCTCCCCCAATAGGAGCACCATCCTTGGGGGACTGCTGGTCAGAGATGGCTGCATTTGACGTCGTGAACCACTGGCACTGGAAGTCTTTCTTCCAGACCTCAGCTGGGTCTGGCTGGTCAGGGCTGGTAGATGTGACTGGTTGGTCTGTTGCTGTTTCCATCTGAGGAAGAAATTAGAAAATTATGTTGCTTAGTCTTCATGGAAAAATAACAGAAAAACAACAATATGACAACAAAAGAAAAATAATGGAATTTCCCATCCATTCATCCATCTTCAACTGCTTATCCGTAGTCGGGTCGTGGGGGCAACAGCTCCACCAGAGAGCTCCAGACTTCCCTCTCCAGAGCAACATAAGTAACTTCTTCCTGGGGGATTCCGAGACGTTCCAAGGCCAGTGAGTCTGTGTTTCCTCCAACTGCGCCTTGGTCTGCCCCAGAGTCTCGAGGACCTCCCTAGGGAGACGCCAGAGAGGCATCCGAGTCTCTCTCGCATGACTGAACTTCTCACCCTAGGGAGATGCCTGTTATCTCTCCTAATGCTACCAACATCAATACAGCATGGATAGTGGACAAAATATTCGAAATTATAACGAAATATTCATTCTTTTTGGGTCTGAGAGGTTAAAAAAATAAAGGGAAGGTTAAATGTCATCAAATGGTGGTCCGTGGATCAAATTCCGAATAAATAATGGGCCTTGATATGAAAATGGTTCCACTGGCTTACAGAATTCAGGTGGAGGTAGGCGGAGCTGTCAGGGTTCAGGCGGACACATCGACCGCGGCCCTCGCACAGTGAGGTGGAGCAGAGACGGGCTGCGGTGGTAACATTGATGGAGTATGGCCCCAGGACCTGGCGGACAAACTGGGCCAGGTCTGAACACTCTCTCTGTTGAATGGACAGTGACACACACACACACACACACACACACACACACAGAGGTGAAATCGTGACTAGCGATAAATAGGTGCATTATTTATATGAGAACATTCCCTCGGTTCATTTGCAAAAAATTGCCCGTAGCTTGTCAACCGTCGACCGTGAAATTGGAATAGATATTTTTTTTAAAGCACTGAACTACAGCTGGTAACAATTTTAGCAGTATGCACGACATGTGTAAAAATTAATACCATAAATAATTCATAAAGGAGCGCCACGTACGGAGGGAAATGGAACGGATCAAAGGGAAACGGAAAGGGAGATAAGTGTGTCTCTGTGGGGCTGAGAGTGGGGACTGAGACGTCACGCTGTCATCATACTAGCATTGTTTACCTCTGTCTTTGTTTCCTCTTTCTCCCAGATGACGACTCCTGCTGCTCCCATGGCAGCGCTCTCTCCTATGGTGTTTACAAGGTCAGCCTGCAGAAAACGCATGCACGCACACACACACACACACAGAGTCAGTCTCCTACACGTACACAGTCGAACACATTCGATTTGTTTGGAGGATTTTCCAGGCATTATACTCAGCAACGCTTTGCTTCCTATTAATACAGATACACATGCACGGACAAATTATGGCCAAGATTTCTATTACCGCCACTGTACTCCTTTGCAGTTTAGATGATCACAAATTGATCCATTCATCAAATGTATACCTGTAACCACTTACAGGGGGTCCCCCAGGGTTCTAAAAAAGAAAGGGGGGGGGATTCTTTTTTGAGGGACGCTGACCCCTCCCATGCCCAGCTTTGTGTGTTTGTGTGTACCCCATAGTGATGATTTTATTGGCTGAGCACTCCATAGCGATGATTTGATTGGCTGGGCAAAGTACGTATTGAGGATACAAAAGTGAGAACAGAAAAGTGAAGACGGAAAAGTGAGGAAGCAAATTGTGATTGGCCAGAATGAGATGATGTATGATGATTTATGATGATAATAAGAATGCCCGTCACTTCTGATCTTTTCCCACTACAACAAAAAACAGAAAATAGCCTGAAAATAGGCAATCAGTTATGCCTCAATCTGATAGACTATATTATTTAAATGTTGCTTTGCAGGATAATTCCTTTTTTAGCTCACCTGTGACAGGAAAGTATTGGTTGAGGCATAGACACTCTTCACCAATGGGAATACAGGTAGATCAAAGGATGTCGCAGGCAGAGATGCCACTCTCAGTGCTTCTCTGATCTGATTGGACAGATACAGCCTGGCTCCACTCTGCAGAAAAAAAATAGTACAAACGGTTACACATGGACTGGATACAAAACACAATCATGTCTTTATTTTTAAGGGGTGCTAGCCCCTCACAGCTTTCGTCCCCACATGTCTCAATATTTGCCATGGACAATGAAAGGAGAAATTAGGTAAAATGTCCACCAAATATTACGTAAATTCGTGTGACGACAAGAGTGCCCCTCGCTTCACACGGGTGTGATTTTTATTTTTTATTTTACTTGCACAAAAATAAAGCCCCCGGTTTTGTCTTCTAAATCATGACAATTTCCTGAAAAACCTCATGTTTCTGTATCAGTGGTTCTCAATATTTCATGTCAAGGACCCCAAAAATGTAATATGCCGCCGACCCCCATCTGAAAATATGTTGTTCCAGGGACCAGAAGCAAAGATTTGAGTTAAAAACTGAAACTCTGAAAGAATATATATTCAAAGATTTGAGGCACATTTTCACAATTTTTCAAAAATAGCAGACCTACAAGCTCGTTGCGCGGCACTCTGAGATTGTAGATCTGCTATTTTTCAATAGCTAAAGCATAACATAATGCTTAAAACACCAAACAGGGTTCCCTGCCCAAAATGGGTTAAAGAACTCAACATTTCCCATAGAGTATATTCAGATACCTGCAGCTTCTCCAGTGTGAGGAGGGGATAGAGGGCAGAGGACCGCTTCCATAGCCACAGCAGCTGGTCGTTAAGGGCCTCCTCCGTGGCGAGGCAGCAGGTGTAATTGGCTGATGAGTCAGTGCTGTAACAGCTGGGATACGGGGAGACGCCCCACAGGGCCTTGGGCCGTAACCGCCTCACCTCCCGCAGGGTCTCCGTCAGAATGGACCTGGCCGCTGCCTCAAAGTCCACCTGTGATGACATCATCAACATCAGACAAAGATCTCCCTCCCTGTTCCCTCTCGTTCTCTATTCCAGTGGTTCCCAAACGTTTTCATGTCAAATTGACGCTTATTAGCCCCACGGACCCCCATTTGAAAAGGTATACCAGGGACCCTCCATAAGAGAAGATTTTTACGGCTCTACTGTAGCAGTGATTCTTAACCCCCAGTTTGACATGCATATTAGTCTACAGACCCCCATTTAATGGCATTTCTATCTCTGGGACCCCAATTTATATTGTACAATCAATGTTAAATCAACTCTGACAGTGTACAAATGGACCCTAACTGGTCCATTTCCGCTTGGTTCCATTTGTACACTCTCAGAGTTATAGACCCATAAGGGTCCATTTGGTTCCAAGCTATCATTTAGCTGCTGTCCCCCTGGAACTCCCTCAAGGACCCCTGGGGGTCCCCGGACCCCACTTTGGGAACCACTGCTCTATTCCTGCCATTCATCCCTCTACTGCACTTATACCCTTTCTTCCTTTGGCTCCAAGTAACGTTCTCCTCCTGTTTCATTCCTCCTCCTCTCTGCGTACATTTCTCTACCTCCTTTCCATTTTTCTCTGGTCTTCCTCGTTCCCTCCCCATCTCCTCCCAGTTGCCTTTTTATTTCATTGTTATACCATTTCCTCCAACTATACCCCGGGTGCAGTACTTAGTTTAGACAGTTTTTGGTTTAGACTAGTCATTGGTTAGACCAGTCATTAGTCCTACAACTACAACCTATCTCAAACCCTCACCCTAAACCTAACCTCCCACGGGGCAGCACACATAAACCTAACCTTAACCCATGTCTAACCAATGGCTAGTCTAAACTAAGTATGCACCCCCTATACCCCTCTACCCTCCCTCATTACTTAACCCCTCTGTTCCCTAATTCTATACCCCTCCATACCTGTGACCATTTCTCCACTTCTTCGGGTGTCCAGTCAGGGAAGAAGGCCTTCAGCATGGCCCGGGAGGCCTCCAAGTACACAGCTTTCTTCTCTCTGTTCCTCACCCACTGGGGAGCCCACTCCGCCCAGCGCAGGACCGCCAGCCCCAGGTACCTCGGGGCAGGTAAGGCCGCCAATATGTCCTCCCCGGTCTTCTGGAGGTGGTTGTCCAGTCTCGTGTGCTGCGGGAGACCCCTGTTGACCGCTGTGTCCCGGTCAACAAAATACGGGTAATTACCCAGCGTGTCCTCGTAGAAAACGGCCACCCGGCCCTCCCGTTCCATCCCAAAGGTCCTGGGGTCCGGTCGTCCGACGCAGGGAGAGTCGGGGACGCCCCAGAAGATGATGAAAGGCTGGCCGGAGAGCAGAGGGACTCGCGCCGGCTTGGGAGGTCCGGCCATGCTTGGACCGGGGGAGCTGGACAATAGCACGAGGAAGAAGAAGAAGGACCAAGCGGGAAGGAAAAGCACCGTAAGGGTTTTTGGGTAGTATAAAGAGCTCAGTTCTGCAGCTGGACTTGGCTTTGGATTCAATCCTGCCTCTGTCCACCACGCCATTGAAGCATCTGCCCGCCTGTTTCCTACTCCTTCAGGCCTTCACAGCCAATCATGTTCCTGGACGAATGAACAGAGGAAGGTAGAGGTGAAGGATGGAGACACAGAGGAACATATTGATAGTTATTTTATCGTACAATAATAATAATAATGGATTGTATTTATAACACACTTTACACTGTAAGAATCTCAATGTGCAACAGCAAATGAATAAAAACAGTAGAAACATCACACCATTAAAAACATCTAAAAAGAAAACGGGAATACATTTAACTAAAACATAAGGGCAAGGCTATAAAAAAGGAAAGTCTTTAGTTCTCTCGTGAAAGTGTCAACCGAACTGTGGTGCTCTCAGGTGGGTGGGGAGAGCGTTCCACAGTTCGGGGGCGAGCGAGCAGAAGGCCCGGTCGGGTCACCCATGGTGCGCAGGTTAGTCTTGACGGGTTTGAGGAGGTTAGTGCTGGTCCTGTGTATACAATTTTCGTATGTACATGAATGAGGAAAAACCCATACCGCCACATTGACCATGAACCCATGATACCATATGATACCGGATTCAAATAGTACTGAAGGGTATGTTTTATTTAACACATTTAGTCAGGTATGTGTACAGTCAATGCCTGTCCCCCAGGTATCTTCCTGTGCTACTCCTACCTGTCCAGCAGATGTCACTCTCCTCCTCATGACCCCCCCCCCCACCACCTCATCTATGTCAGCTGTGTTCTGTCCACCTGTGTCTTCTTGGTAGCTGTTGATTGGACTGAAAGTAAGCCAGCTGTGTTGTAGTGTGTGTGTGTCTGTCCCCTGTTCCTGCATTCAGTTTGTTGTGAAATAAACCTGTTTCCTACACCCTATCTTTTGTTATACTTGGGTCCACAAATCTGTGCCACGGACATACAGAAAACCCACACAAACGACGTGGAAGTATTGAGAAACCCATGTATACAATTATATGTTCTAAATCTAGAGGATAACCTTCTGCAGCGGATGGATGACCTTACAAGCCAAGTTCGTTACATTTTACTGATTATTTTTTTTTAAACTTTATTTCTTTGCCAGAAGATACAGTATGGACCAGACCATTGTTGTTTTTGGCAGCAATTTGATTTTAGTTTTAGTCATGGTCTTTTGAATAGTTTTCATTTAGTCTTAGTAACACTTTAGTCACCTGGACTGTTTTAGTGTTAGTCTAGTTTAAGTCGACTAAATATAAGATTTTCAAAATACATTTTAGTCGACTAAATCAACTGTGGATTTAGTCGACTAAAATGTATTTTGACGGGCCTTGATGCCGTCACAATGGCCTATTTTACACTTGCTGAAAATAGCCGATCTACTACAGCTACAACGCGTCGCAGCCTGACGCGTAGATCTGCTATTTTCATCATGCAACCAAGTGTAAAATAAAATACTGGGTCTTTTGTCCACTAGTCCCTTCTTAACAGTTTTAGTCTAGTTTTTATTTGTTGACGAAATTGTCAATATATTTAGTCTTAGTTTTAGTCACCATAGCTTAGTTTTCATTTAGTTTCCATTTAGTTTTCGTCAGTGAAAAAAGGTAGTCGACGAACATTTTTCGTCTTGGTATTAGTCGACGAAATCAACACTGGACCAGACTGTGTTTACCTACATATGAGGGTTAGGGTTCCTCACTTTCTGTGAGGTTTGTTTAATTGCCTTTCAGTAACATTCTGTAATCTTTCATTGTTTCCAACAGCCTGTAGTCAGTGTCTCCAGACAGAACATGGTTCAAATGCCTACAAGAGTCCGTGGTTGGAGCCATAGGAAGAATATTCTTCTGGAGTATATATGACAGGTAGGGAGGAATGCATGCGGAGACAAGTGGTCGTGAAACGCGTATCACGCACACTTGAACTTTTGTCTGTGTGTTGCACGGGGAAAGGGGTTTTAATGGGCTGAACTTGAAACAAGGATTTGAAGTCCTTTTCCTATTCTGTATTCTGCCGCTTGTTATTTTCCTTGGTGCTGCATGGTGCCAAAATTTCTCTATAGTCTACTGGAATTTTCATGAAACCAGAAAGGGTGATTAGTATAACCTTTTATGATAGAAATGTTATCTATAGGCCTAATGGATGAAATTCAGCTTGGTTGCTAGAGTTGCAAGTTGAGCAATTTGAGTAATTATCATAATATTTGGGCATACCATTAACCTCCTGTATAAGGCAAAAACATCAAAATGTCATCATTCTTTAAGTGGCATGTGACTAGGGGGTTTTCATGATGCTGAATCCATTCCAAGCATTAGTTTTGCAAAAAGAAACACAAATTGGCCTAAAAATGGCCATATCCGTCTTGACAAATGTGATGAGGTCAGCACATTTGGGTAAGTGGCTATGGCAAGGAGTGTTTTTTGTTGTTGCAAAACTAATTAGCAACCAAACCTTAATCTCATCTTCTAAGCCTATAGATGACATTTGAACCATACAAGTTTATACGAACCAACATTTCTGGGTCTAACATGGGACCTATGGGGGCTTCCAGTAGACTACTATGCAGGAAAAACCCTAAAATCGTATAAAATAACCTGTCATAGGACCACAATGGAAACAAGTCCCCAGGACTTTCTGTGTTATCCTTTTAGCCTTAATGTCTGCTGTTCATATTTCTGACTAATAAGGCACTGAATCAATCAAATCCTAGTTTCTCCACATGTAATATCAATATGTATTTAAAATATAGCCCACTTCCCAGAAGTAGTAAGCTATACTGTGATATGGTGCATCTAATGACACTAACACAGTATTCTTTTAAAATTCATTCTTTGCTTTAATTTGTGGCCCAATATAAATGTTGCTCCCTCAAATGTCTGTAGTATAATACTGTGTGGGATGACCTCTCGTAACATTTCCATTCCCTTGAGGAACTGTTTAGAAAACGTGGCAGACCAAGAGGTCGCATGAGGACACTTCTACAGTAGCAACCACCATGTGGTTACATTTGTATTGCAGTAGGCTACAGTTGTGGAGTCTCTTCAGTGACTTGACTACTACCACTATGTAATGCAGGGTTGGTTAGGGGCTGTCACACTGGTGACCTCTCACACTACTAAATTCATTGCAGGAAAAATTGTAGGCCTATTTTTTTATTAATTTGTTTGGTTATTTCATTCATGACAGGAACCCCTTTTGGTGTTTCAAGCATTATGCTTAGCTGTTGAAAAATAGCAGATCTACAAGCTTGTAGAACTGCTATTTTTGGAGAAATCGTGAAAATGTGGCACAAATCTTTGAATAGAATTCTTTCAGAGAACGTTTTTTAACTCGTATCTTTGCTTTTGGGGGGTCCCTGGAACAACATTTTCAGATGGCGGTCGGTGGCCAAGTTCATACTGTATATGTTTGGGGGTGCTTGATATGAAAATGTTTGAGAACGACAGAAAACTGTCTGGATTTAGAAGGCATTTGTAGAATCGTCCTCAGGTCTAAATGGGTTAATTAGATGTTCTATCAATTGACAAGATAGTTGCAGAGTAGGGGGACTGGGCAGAGCGAGCATCAGTGCAAAAGTGATGTACAGTATCATCGTGGAATCAGTGCAAAACCTAATTGTTTGTTGGGCATTGTTTGGCAACGGAAACCATGAATTTCCTGTGTGTCATGATGACCTTCATCATGCTCTTCTCCACTGAACACTGTGAGTCACTCTGTTAATTTCTCTTCAGTGTGAAGAGACAACATGCTGGACAATACACCCTCTCCTGCCATCTCACAGGATGAGTGTGTGACTCATACGCAACGCGGGGCTATTCAGGAGAACAATGCATGCGGGCCATCAACAAGACTGAGGTAATACAGAGATGGTTGGATTAATGGGCGGACGGACGGACAGATGATGGATGAATGGACAGATGATGGGATGAATAAGTACATAGAGGTAGCAGAGAAGGTAGAATCCCTTAGAATATACGGGTAATTGGTGCACCACTAATAATGGGATTCATTAGATTTGCATCTCTCTCCGACCAGGTGCAATACTGGGAATAATACGTGTACACATTTCCACTATTGACTGATTATAATGTGCGGCATTGTTGGAAGGAAGAAAGAGAATAATATTAAACTTAACTGACAGGGCTAGCACACACAGTGGCTTGAAGGTTAGACTGGCCAGCCCACAAGGAAAAAGGCCTGCAGGATTAATATTTTCTGCAGCCACCGTCTCCTGTCAAAGCAGCCTTGGAAGTATAACATTGAACCTGCTCAATCACTGCAAGTCACTCTGGAGTCTGGTAAAGAAGACTGTCAGCTTAATGGCTAAAACGGAAAAATCGAAAAATGTGGTGCACGGCTGTGGCGTTATCTTGAGAAGTGTGAGGTTCATTTCTCTCAAGGGAGGTGAGGAGGAGCAAGGACGTATTTGAGTGTTAATGGCAGGTGACATCACCCTGTTAATATTTTAGTGGCATGTTTTTCTTCACCAAGCAATTGCCACACTGTGTGGAAGGAAGTGCATGCTACTAGTGCTACTAGTCAGGGTGCCTGGTATGGTGGGTTGTAGTCTACTACTCAGGGTGCCTGGTATGGTGGGTTGTAGTCTACTAGTCAGGGTGCCTGGTATGGTGGGTTGTAGTCTACTAGTCAGGGTGCCTGGTATGGTGGGTGGTAGTCTACTAGTCAGGGTGCCTGGTATGGTGGGTTGTAGTCTACTAGGGTGCCTGGTATGGTGGGTTGTAGTCTACTAGTCACGGTGCCTGGTATGGTGGGTTGTAATCTACTAGTCAGGGTGCCTGGTATGGTGGGTTGTAGTCTACTAGTCAGTGTGCCTGGTATGGTGGGTTGTAATCTACTAGTCAGGGTGCCTGGTATGGTGGGTTGTAGTCTACTAGTCAGGGTGCCTGGTATGGTGGGTTGTAGTCTACTAGTCAGGGTGCCTGGTATGGTGGGTTGTAGTCTACTAGTCAGGGTGCCTGGTATGGTGGGTTGTAGTCTACTAGTCAGGGGGCCTGGTATGGTGGGTTGTAGTCTACTAGTCAGGGTGCCTGGTATGGTGGGTTGTAGTCTACTAGTCAGGGTGCCTGGTATGGTGGGTTGTAGTCTACTAGTCAGGGTGCCTGGTATGGTGGGTTGTAGTCTACTAGTCAGGGTGCCTGGTATGGTGGGTTGTAATCTACTAGTCAGGGTGCCTGGTATGGTGGGTTGTAATCTACTAGTCAGGGTGCCTGGTATGGTGGGTTGTAATCTACTAGTCAGGGTGCCTGGTATGGTGGGTTGTAGTCTACTAGTCAGGGTGCCTGGTATGGTGGGTTGTAGTCTACTAGTCAGGGTGCCTGGTATGGTGGGTTGTAATCTACTAGTCAGGGTGCCTGGTATGGTGGGTTGTAATCTACTAGTCAGGGTGCCTGGTATGGTGGGTTGTAGTCTACTAGTCTTGCATATAGCCTAGGGCTCAACTTTTAATCTGATCTTTTATCTGATCAGATCGGGCTTTCGAGTAGGAGTGCTTGGCATGGACGATTGCAAATGTTTGAAATAATTTATCATAATCATATATGATTTTTTTGTTGTTGAATACACTGTTCTGAGTGCAAGACCAGTGTAAACTGTAGACATGTTATGTAGACAGCACTAGAATTGCATTGTATATAGTCATAGCACGCCATAGTACATATGTATAGCATAGTAGTATATATGTAAAGTTTATACGTATAAATTTCATTATATAGATATTCCACTGTTACTTTCTTAGCTTACGCATGTTTCATGATGAATGTTTTTATGTGATGTATTCCCATGCTTTTGTTCTTGCTTAAATGTAAGTCGCTCTGGATTAAGAGCGTCTGCTAAATGCCTAAATTGTAAATTGTAAATTGTAAACTGCAACTGTGACAAAAACTAATGGAAATGTTAATCAGCTATAAAGGCTACAAATGATGCGCTATTTCAGTTTAAAACTTTAATGTTTAAAGTATACTAGTGCATTTTTCTCTAGTATTCCACCATAAATTCACCCCTCCAGTGGGCTAAAGTAATCCCGAATATCAGAGAGTGCATGCAAGTCCTAGTCAGTGTCTCTGTGCTGTACAAATGGTAGATCAACAATAAAATAGAACAATGTCCACAGACTCCGCACACTGGTTCTCAACTCCACTTGTTAATGATCAAAAGATCATCAGGAAAATGAACACTGAAAGGACAGCAATAAACAAAGGGAACCGAGAACCAGATCGAGTGCAGACTTTATTATTTCGTATGAAAAGTTTTTAACTCTTGGGCCCAGTGCCCATGCGTACAAAACGTTTCATCCATATTTGGATCAGATTTGGATTTTGGGTGTAGTTGAAGACCAGAAACGGGTAGTCCAAAACAAAAACATAGGATTGGGCACAAATCAGGATTACCTTGATCCCACTGGAGGGCTGGCTTTGGTTTATTTTTATTTTATTTGTATTCACCCCAGCATAGGTATGCTGAGCACGAGTGCTCTTTTTCAGAAACACAATACACACGCACGCACGCACGCACACATGCGCACACGCACACACTAAAACCTGGGAACCTCTCAGTACAACCACAGTTTTATAATTGTTGGCCACTGACCTGATCCACTGTAGGCCACCGCTACCCCTGGTTAGATAGAGCAAAATGCACAATTAATTTAAACATGTTTAAATATAAATAATAAATATAAATAAGATAGTAAGGTTACAACTAAAGTTGGTACATGGTTGTCTTAACATTTTCATATTTTTTTGTCGCATTTGCCTACTGTAGCTAGTAGCTACCTCAACAATCCTACAGACACTGCTTTGAAAACCTATCCTCCTGATAACATATCCCAATATGAAGGGCGAGCGGCAGTGGCTCAGGGGTAGAGTAGCCGGTAGAGCGGTTGGATGGAAACCACAAGGTTCCCAGTTCGATCCCTGTGGGCTCCCCCAGAGTTAGTGTTGAAGTGTCCTTGAGCAAGACCCTGAACCGCTAATTGCTCCTGATGTGATGGTTGAGCTTGGTGTCTTGCATGGTTTCCTCCGTGGCTACGCCATGTGTGTGTGTAAATGGGTAATCGTTGCTGTCGGGAGGAAACCTCATAACTCCATTTTTGAGGTTTGGGATAAAAATAAAACATTTAAATCAGTGCTATTGAACACCCTTTATGTCTGTGTTTTTTTCCCCGAAAATATCGAACCAATGGAAAGTGGTAAAAAAAAACGCTTAGGTTTTTGTACCCTCAAACTGACCCTCAAACAAGTCATTGAGAATATAATATATTATATATATATTATAATATAATACTGCCTCTTCAAAGTTGGTGTTGTGACTTAAAAAAAATATAAATTTTTCATTTCTTGAGTTAGTTGGTTTCTTCCCGACAGCAGAGATATGTAAAGCGCTTTGGATAAAAGCGCCATATAAGTGCACCATTTACCATTTATGAAGGACTGGCCTAAAGTCTGTGTGTACACCCAGTTGTAGCCGATTCAATGAATAATGATTTCCCCAGATGTATCAGTAAGCAAGACGTTTGATCATCTGGCTATGATTATATCTGGTTTCAGTATGTATTTATGGTGTATTGTCTATTATTAAGGTTATTGTAGCAGTCTATTTATATTGCACCACTTGCACCACCACCACCACTTCAAGATCATCATTCTAAGACAGGGATACTTATCTTTTGAGGGCCGCTATAGCCCCGGCTCCAATGCATGGCTTACCGAAATTACCTCATGTGCCTCATGGTTGATTTACTTATAAGTAATTTCGTGTTATATATTAACAGGCAACAAAGTCTTATGCACACCTGTATGCTCTGAGGCGGGTGCCTATAGGCAGGGTGCCCACCACCTGCACTTGCAATATGAACTTTATTGGCAACGTCTTCGAACAGGCAGTTTATGTGCATTTTTCTGAATACATTGTGTTATATTAACACAACGCATTCATGTCTCGTGGAGGACGATGAGGATGATGATGGTGTCAGACTGTCGCACAACACCACTGATCAAAGCACGAGAAGGACATTGATTTATTTTTAGACCATATGACAGTGGAAATGATGGGCAATCAGCCACACTGGGCGCCCCTCACTTCACACGAGTGCAGATCTTTACATTTCAAGGACCCCCTGTTCGATATGAAATGGGTCAGAGTCACGATTTCTATCGCTGGGACCCCGATCCACAATGTAACAACTCTGACCGTGTGCAGTATACCTTCAGACCTGTAAGTAACTAAGGGACCCCTGGGGGTCCCAGCAGGGGCCCACGTTGAGAACCAGTGATCTAGGATGTGATTCCTTGAACTATATTAAATCAGAGAGCTTTTTTAATATTCAGATTACTGTAATCCCATTTACTTGTAATCCTTCACTCTGCGGCCCTTCCTGCTTGTAGTGAAATGATAAACAGTGATTAGTAGCCTAATCCACTCTCAAGCTTCTGGTCTGTGTTTACAAGTCTGTCTGGGGATTGAGCATGGACCCCATCCTCCTCCAGGTCAAAGGGGATGTAAAGTTACAACCATAGTAGAGCTGCATGTCTGCATGTCTGTAGTAGTTTATAGTTAAAGGAGCATAGACCAGCCAGGCGCAAACCAGACATGCACAATCTGTACAGTACCTGGTTCTGTACAGTACCAGTACCTGGTTATGTACAGTACCAGTACCTGGTTCTGTACAGTACCATTACCTGGTTCTGTACAGTACCAGTACCTGGTTCTGCGTAGGTGTAATTCATGTCTTTGTGTATAAAGGCAATACGCGGCTGAATAAATCTCTCAGCTCCACTTTCTCTAAACATGTAGTGTTGTTGGTAGGATTTAAGACAGAAGCACCCGGGAGGGAGTGGAATCAGAAAGGAGAGAAGCCAAACCAAATTACTGTTTGTACACAAAAAAGGAGGTTATTGTGCCCCCCCACACAAAAACAAAGAAACATGGGTTCCCAGATTGAGGCTGAATTGAACATTAGACAAATTATGTGAGGGAAGCAGATGTTGGGGCATGGTTCTCAGCAGGAAACTGATGGATTGTGCAGTCCAAGTAGGAAATGAGGCATTACCCCAGGCCCAGGTGAAGGAGTTTAAGTATCTTGGGGTCTTGTTCACGAGTGAGGGGAGGACAGAGAAGGAGATCACCCCGAGATTCGGAGCGGCAGGGGCGGTATTGTAGTCTCTGTACCGCCCTGTTGTGACGAAAAGAGAGCTGAGCCAGAAGGCAAAGCTCTCCGTTTGCCGATCAATCTTCGTTCCTACTCTCACCTATGGTCATGAAGTGTGGGTCATGACTCATGACCGAAAGAATAAGGTTGTGAATACAAGCGGCCGAAATGGGTTTTTTCAGACGGGTGGCTGGCATCTCACTTAGAGATCGGGTGAGAACTGAGAAGTTTAGTCACGCGGAGAGACTCGGAGTAGAGTTGCTGCTTCTTCGCCTGGAAAGGAACCACCTTAGGTGGTTCGGGCATCTGTTTAGGATGCCTCTCAAGTGTCTCCCTAGGTCGGTCCACGATGGACGTCCCACTGGGAGGAGATCCCCTGGCAGACCAAGGATGAGATGGAGGTATTACATCGACTCACTGGACTTGGAATACCCAGGGATCTCCCAGGAGGATGTTACTAATGTTGCTCTGGAGAGGTAAGTCTGGAGCTCTCTGGTGGAGCTGTTGCCCCAGTGACTCGAATACGGATAAGCGGTTGAAGATGGATGGATGAAGCAGATTGTGGCTATTGAAGAAAGGAGAGAATGTGTGGCATAGACATAAGGCGTGATCATTTAGGGTGTGTTCATGTTTTGACTGGCCATGCATGACCTGCAAGGTCATGGCCAGTCACACTGCTGTGCAAATGTTAAGGCCAATCTGACCTGTGGTGTGGAGCTGTTTGAAAACACACACCCTTATATTTAACTACATAACACACCATGGTATGTGCTTGTCCGCCAGTTCAGTTGCTGGAGTTATTTCTCTGACATACATCAATAAGGTTTTGTTATTCTGCATTAGCGTAGTTAGGTTATTGCGTGGGTAAAATAAGCTCTCTCCATCTCTTTCTCTTCACCTCTCCCTCCCTCCACCCCCCTCTCACACGCTAATCAAGCTCTCCCTCCTTCTCACCACACCAGTCCATATGGGCATATCTGACGTCCGTCATGTCCAGTCCATATATGGCCTATCTGCATGCCTGCCATAGACACCGCCCTCCACTATTTAAATATAAACATAATAATATAGACCATTTTCCTGCCAATTACTTTTTTCCCTCCATATGGTCTCCAAAGTAGCCTAATTAAAACATCACCAAACCTTTCTCCAAAGTAATTAAAACGTTATTGTTGTTTTGACTATTTACAGCTAGACCGTATGATATTCTAGCTTATTGGTGGACTATACCAGTTTCAAGTCTTTGCAAGTGCATTGTCATACCATATTAATAATTAACACGAATACAATGGCTGGCTTCCTCAAATCAGTTTTGTAATTATCAAGTACAGTATCACAGTCAATGCCATGGACTAAACATGACAGACCACTGGTAGCCTACTCACTGTATGGTCCTTCAAGACACCAGACAGAGACATCATGCATTTAGTTTCTCTGTCGGTAGTATCCGCTATCCGCTTTATTGTCAAAGCATTTTCAGCGCTTCCTACAGTATGTAATGTATAGATTGTCAGGCAGAAGAATTTGGATTATTGTATAAGACAACGGGTCTGTGAGTATTATCGTTGCTGTCAGGAGGAAACCTCATAACTCAATTTTTGAGGTTTTTGTCAGTGCTATTGAACACCCTTTACGTCTGTGTGTTTTTCAAAAAATATCGAACCATTGGAAAGTAGTAAAAAGTGCTTTGGACAAAACCTCTTATCTCCATTGGACCCTCAAAATGTCTACTAAAGCAACTAACTCCACCACCTCTCCCCCTCTCATGGAATTAATTGACAATATATAAAGTTACAACACCAACTTTGATGAGGCTGTATTGCTTTGTTTTAAAAATATAAGGTTTTCTTAATTTTCTGAAGAATGTATATTTTTCATCTCCTGAAAAAAGTAACATTTTGGAGTTATGAAGTTTCCTCCCGGCAGCAGAGATATCCCAAACATCTGATAAAACATTAGTTCTGTGTAAATGTGTAGGCTTTGAGAGCTCATGTCTAAAATTGGCAACAGGAAGCTATTAGCTTAGCCCTAAACTCTGTGCTTACCACCTGGTTGATGTTGGCTGCTAAACATAACTTTGGGCGGCAAATGGAAGGTGTAGTAGAGTACAGCATATCCTGCTCACTGCTCACACATGCAGTGAAATGTTTTCAAATATTTTGTAAGAGATTTTCATCAGGCTACTCTTTTAATTAACTGCTATTACTTAAAATTGATCTTAAATTAATCGGCGTATGTGTGTGTGTGTGTGTGTGTGTGTGTGTGTGTGTGTGTGTGTGTGTGTGTGTGTCTGAAGTGTTCCTATAATGAAAGAAACACTGGCTTGGCCATGCTTTCTTGATGTCATATAAGTGAAAAGCACTTTGGTGTTTGTCAATTATTTTGTAGCGAGCATCTGTGATTGACTTAAATTGTCATTCATCTAGTGTCGTTCATACGTGCCCTCACCCTGAGGAAGACCCATCCGGTCTTAAACGCTTTGGCAAGCCATGTTAATCATCATTTTTCGACCGTGGTCGAGATCATGGATTTCACAATGCCACGCCAGACTTTCCGGTCCTTCATTGCCATCCCCAGTTTCTGATTACTGATGCATGTGTCCCTATAGCGATGACATCAGGGAACGACAGTTTTCTAACTCTGGTCTGCTTCGAGGCAGGATTCCAGAGAAGAAGGGAAGATATAACCTCATTGTCAGCTCTGTAACAGTGGCCGGCAAACTGTGTTCTTCTGGATCGGACTAGTGAAGAAACACGGGGGAAGGTTGCCGTATATTAGATTAGTCGATGGGTGGCTCTTCCAAGACAGATTTTGCGCTCTCATTAGAAGGCGGGTATAAGTGCCACCCAACATGTTAATGATGGCATTGGACCGTGGCTGTCTGCTCTCATTTCTACATATTTCACATATCTCATATAACATGTTTGAACTGATTTATTAGAGTGGACACTCAGAGTTAATATAATACATAATATTTTTACAGTGTAGATTGGAGTCGTGGAGATAAACATTGTATCAAATGTGTCTATAGGCCTAATGCATGTCAAGCTGGGGGTCCTTGAAAACCAAAAAACCTTGAGAATCACTTGCTTTCTGGGACAGACAAAGGTGGAATTCGATCCTAACATATAGGTTCAGCAGGGATATCTACTCTTCCTCTGTGGTTAAACTGCAAAGATGTCAAACTTACCAAGGTATTGGTAGATCCTGTACTCTTCTGTGGACGTGTTCGAGCTCTGTAGTCCACGTCGAACACAGTCTGTGTTGTAGTTTGAAGGAATCAAGTCAGTCTCTGCAATTTCGGCAGGCATTGATGGGCCTTAAGAAGTAGAACCTGTCGCAGGCAGTTAACTGACATCCAGGGGTAGAGATGGAGAATGAGGGAAAGATTATAGGAGGCAATGGAGGCAAAACAAAAGACAAAAACAAAACAACGGTAGTGAGAAAATGAAGGACATAGGGAGAGTGGAAACAAACTGGAAACCATACACGCTCCAAGTGGAGAGGGGAGGGCGGGATAGATGGACAGACGGAGGGAGGGAGGGAAAGTGTGACAGCACTAGTGTGAATATGACCTCACCTTCACAGCAGAGTTAAGCTTCCTTTAGCCAGAGAGGTAAGCAGGGTTACCACCGCCCACTGCAACCGCTCACATGACTGCCGGTTGTTACCGTAATCCAATAATCCTCCCTGCCGCTCCGCTACACCAACACTGGACCTGAGGTGGATCACACCTGTCCCTCCTCTTCTTTCCCTCCCCTTCCCCCCCTTCCCCCCCCTCCTCCCCTCCCTTCCTCCTCCTCCCCCCCTCCCTTCCTCCTCCTCCCCCCCTCTCTTCCTCCTCCTTCCCTTCCTTCCTTGCTTCTTTTCTTCCGCTACAGCCCCCCACTTTCCTCTTCTCTTATACACCTGGTGGGAGTCAGACTTTTGTGTTTGGACGTATGAGATGGAGCGTATACTTTCTACCCCCTCCCTATCTCGCTCCCTCTTCCTATACTCCTCTTATCAAAGTTGGGTCCAGGCCAGGGACCCCCAGGCGTCCCAGGGACCCCCAGGCGTCCTTGAAGGTATTCCAGCAGGTCCCCTGTGGCGGATTTACTGTAGAGATCTGGAGGCCCTATAGGCGAACCCTAGAATGAGGCCCCTTAATTTGCGTGCATGCATGCACAAAGCATGCACGCAAATGTTTTGAATTAATTAACAGTTTATTTATATACTTAAAAAAGGTTCCCTGACTATTTGGGCCCCAGGCGGCCGTCTGACCTTGCCTATAGTAAAGACCGCCCCTAAATTGAATATATAGTGGAGTGATTCGCACCAAGTTGGAATGGAACTCCGCTCTCCCACTCGGTAAATGTTGAAACATTTTTACAACAGTGTTGTTTTTGGCAAATTTTGATTTTAGTTTTAGTCGTAAAATGTATTTTGGCAGGCCTTGATGGCTGATTTTACACTTCACAAGTTCACAACGTGTCGCGCTGAACTAGTATTGTGCCTTTTGCATTGGCATTGTTGGCATGCCAATAAAGCCCTTTGAATTGAATTGAATTGAAATATGGTGAAGCATATAGCATGGTGAAGTGCTTACATTTTCGTATTAAGGAATGGTATCTTTTTCCCCCTTTCTTAAGCATCCAGCTTATGAGAGCACAAGCTCTTTGATGTGCTTCATTATAATCAATAATGGAGAGTTAGACCTTCATTCAGCCCAGGACACTGAAGGACAGATGAAACCATAGTGGATGGAGATGGAGAAATTGGAAGACAAAACTAGCTAATGGATGTAGAAGGACAGCGTAATGGACAGCAGCCACTCAAAACGTAGAAATAGCTACAAAAACAGCTAAGTACCGGTACTTGAAAGCTGCATTATTCTGAAAGTAAAGAACATGTCTGGCTGTTTTGTTTCTTTGTACCATGAAAAGGTCTTTAATACTTTTACTTTTGATACTTTACATCTTAACACCAGATACTTTTCGTAAGCCTACATATGATGTGAGCTACGTGTGCGTGTGTGCGTGCACATGTGGAGTGGCCCATTCATTGGGTGGCCCACTGGGCATATGCGCTGTATGTCAAGTGGCCAGTCCAGGCCTGAATTTACTTTTACTCTTGAATACTTAAGTACATTTAATAGCACATTTTGACTGAGCTACTTTTACTTATAGTGGAGTAAACAGGTCGTATTTGTACTCTTATTCAAGTACTGGGGTCGAGTACTCTGTCCACATCTGGTAGAATAGAGGTTCAGCCACACCGAGTCATACAGATAAGCATTCCAAAATGTTTCAAATTCTCAAAAAACATGATTTAGACACCAAGTTTGCATTCATAGCTGGTTCAAAACCTTTTTCAGGTGGCAGACTGGCGGCCATATTGGATTTGGCCACTATGATGACCTGGAGGGTTGCTGGCTCGGGCACGGATTCAACAAACATGAGTTTTCTGAACATTTTTAGCACCTCAGTAAATCAGTTTAGAAAATAGAGCCATGTTTGAACTAGCAGTCATTTAAAAAAGGGTGTGGTAATTTTAGTTTGATTGATAGATAAGATAGAAATAACTCTGTGTAATACTGGACCCATGAGGCTACAATATTACCATAATATGAGTTAAAATGAACTCAAATTTGACTTTCGTAGATGGGCGGATATTTGCCATTTCTGTTTGTGACTCTCTCTCCACACCTGCATAATCTCACAGTGGTCCATCAGTGTCTTCA
Organism: Protomyctophum bolini; assembly: GCF_963924005.1. Taxonomy (NCBI): domain Eukaryota; kingdom Metazoa; phylum Chordata; class Actinopteri; order Myctophiformes; family Myctophidae; genus Protomyctophum; species Protomyctophum bolini. The sequence continues at coordinate 26,764,093 of NC_137866.1, forward strand.
CGCCAACTCACTCCCATGACAAGGGGGTGCCGTGAACACCCATTAACATAAAAATGCCATATTTGTTGAGCGACACGCGTCAACAAGGTCACGCAACAAGGTATAAATCCAGCTTTATTCTCCACACGATGCACTGATGCCTGTTGCCTTTGTCATTGTAATGACACTGACAACTGTGAGCTAGTGTTTGTATGTCACGTCACATCACAGAAGCGGGGTGTGCGTAATAATGTCCCTGCCAATTCCCTTTTCTCCTTTCATTCTGTCCTTGACCGTCCTTTTCTCATCCAAATACAATGAGGAAAAACAAAGGGAGGGGAACAACACAGCTAAAGATAAAATGGAATAAGAAAATAAGAAGTCAAAAAGCGTGCGTGTGTGGATCATTTTAATAAGCATGCTCCCAGCGTGGCATCGCTACTGCTTTGCTTTGCTTATTGCTCACTCGTTAAAATGGGCATGTTCTAGTATCGGCATGTAATATGCATGCTTGTGTTTTCATGACATGTGTAGCATGTCAGTGAATATCAATGTGGGCTTAGCAATGCTCTCCTACGGCACCTCGGCATCTCTTTATTCTCGTCCCCCCCCCCCTTGTCCCCCTTGGGGGACCCCCGTAGTACAAATATAAGCACTTACAGCCCAGCAGGGGCCCTCGGATAAAAGCATCTAACCAAATGGCATATATGGCTTTCATGAATGCCTGCCAGGGTGCGTGTGCATGTGCGCTCTGTTTATTTGCATTTATATTGCATGGTGTGTGTGTGTGTGTGTGTGTGTGTGTGTGTGTGTGTGTGTGTGTGTGTGTGTGTGTGTGTGTGTGTGTGTGTGTGTGTGTGTGTGTGTGTGTGTGTGTGTGTGTGTGTGTGTGTGTGTGTGTGTGTGTGTGTGTGTGTGTGTGTGTGTGTGTGTGTGTGTGCGCGCACGTGCGTGCTCGACTGTGCGTGCGCGTAAGAGAGAGATACATGCAAAAGCTACTATGGTACATGTTGAGTCGAAGACGCACCTCACTGGGTCGGGATGAATCCAGAGGTTCCCAACCACTGGTACTAGTACCACTGGTATACAGGCCTACTAGTACCACTGGTAGTACACAGAGGAGTCGCCCAAAAAAGCAGTAAAAAGACAAAAGTGTAATGACATGTTTATACTAGTTAGGTAGAAATATCATCAGGTGTGCTGATTAGTGATTAGACAGAGTTTTATTGGCTTTGGATTGGAACAAAAAGGGCAGGTATAAGCTCCTGTATTTTAACATCAGTTGTTATGGTGGTACTTGGAGAGCCAAATATTTTCTGAGGGGGTTCTTCAGTATAAAATGGTTTGGAACCAATGTCTTAAGTATGCCATATGCCTATTATCTTCTTAGCCATCTTTTATTTTTTTGAGAAAACAAATGTGAAAATAGACGACCTACATCGGCTATTTTCTGTATTTTAAAATGTTTTTTGGGTGGTGCAACCACTCCAAGGAACAGCAATGTCCGTCCTTACCTATGTGACTGAGTACCAGTAGGGGCAAAATTAAGTGGCGCGGTTGTGCCAGAAACACAGAGAGAGAGATAGTGTTGCACTGTTGCACAAGATAGGGTCCTGCATGTATCCGTATTTCTTTCTGTGTTGCTGTGCGTGCGTGCGTGCAGACTGAGAACACCATGTTATCTCTCAGTTTGCACGAGCAGGTTCACTAAACAGTATGTCATGGTAGGGCAGACAGAGTGCACACACACACATACATTAACATATGTGTGTCCCTTTAACAACAGGATTAGTAAGAGTGCATGCAGGTAAGGTAGTACAATCATGAACTCATCCGACCCGCCCTAACTTTTAATCAGACATTCAGTGTCAGGTCATCCCATTTGTTCTTAGACCATGTCACTGTAGCAACAGATCAGTGAAAGGAGGATGATGACGGGGATGAGGGGATCGTGGCACGTTTGTTGGAACAGGTCAATTCAGTCAGATGTAATCAAATCGCCAAAAAAGTGCCTTTAAGTAGCCCGTTTGTGGTGCTCCCAATGGGTGGAAGGGAAATTGTATTTGGCTCTATGGGCTCCATTTTCGTCACCGCTAAACCCCTAAACTTCTTTGCCTTTTTTTACTATTTTGAAAAACATTTTTGAATAGTTCAACTAGCCTACATTGACAGTACGTTGTGAGCTTGTAGACTAGCCATTTTAAACGATTCAAAAATGTTTTGCAAAATAGTAAAAAAGGCAAAGAAGTTTAAGGATAAGGGGTTTAGCGGTGACGAAAATGGAGCCCTATATCTCTAGGGCCCGACTCACACCTTTCGATCTAGCATAAAAACATTGATGCATGCTAGATGTATACAAAGGGTGTGAAGTGTGATACATCTTGCCCCAATGCATTTCCAATGGAAGTCACATGGTTTGACACAACATTTGTGTTGTACGGCTTTCGGCTGTGTTTCGACTGCCCCACACCCTCTCATACAACACAAATGTTGTGTCAAACTATGTGACTCCCATTGGAAATGCATTGTGAGCTTGCATCAGCTATACATCTTATACCACATACATCAGTCTGTTGCGAAGGTGTGAGTCAGGCCATGGTCATCCTCAGACGAGCCCTCTTATCGTCGCCAGTGGTGGAAAAAGTACTCAATTGTTTTACTTAAGTAAAAGTATCGATACTGGCCTGGGCCGTGGCTCAGCGGTCCAGGCACCTTGGCCAGGCAGTCCGAGCCTGGCAGTGTGCCGCAGGTTGGACTCCCGATCCCGACGGCCTTTACTGCATGTCTTCCTGTCTGTCTGTCTTCCCCCCCATCTCTCTCCCCATTTCCTGTGAGCCTACTGTCTGTCCCTCCATAAATTATATAAAATGAAGGCGAAAGCCACAAAAAAAATGTAATAAAATAAAAGTAAACGATTGCAGTAGTAGTCCACAGTCAGATTCAGTAGTACAAAAAATGACGTTTTTCCTCAACCCAATCAGAAGCGCACGGTTCCGTTTCAACCTTCATATGTCCCGCCTACCTGTGGAGAATATTATGGACTGTCCAGACTGAGCAGCGCAGTGACATTTTCAGTGAATCAGGCTGGAACCCAGGCTACCATTCTGGTGTAGCACCTGTCTAGACTTCAGAACCCAGGCTACCATTCTGGTGTAGAACCTGTCTAGACTTCAGAACAGTGAATCAGGCTGGAACCCAGGCTACCATTCTGGTGTAGAACCTGTCTAGACTTCAGAACCAGTGAATCAGGATGGAACCCAGGTTACCATTCTGGTGTAGAACCTGTCTAGACTTCAGAACCAGTGAATCAGGATGGAACCCAGGTTACCATTCTGGTGTAGAACCTGTCTAGACTTCAGAACCAGTGAATCAGGATGGAACCCAGGTTACCATTCTGGTGTAGAACCTGTCTAGACTTCAGAACCAGTGAATCAGGCTGGAACCCAGGCTACCATTCTGGTGTAGCACCTGTCTAGACTTCAGAACCAGTGAATCAGGATGGAACCCAGGTTACCATTCTGGTGTAGAACCTGTCTAGACTTCAGAACCAGTGAATCAGGCTGGAACCCAGGCTACCATTCTGGTGTAGAACCTGTCTAGACTTCAGAACCAGTGAATCAGGATGGAACCCAGGTTACCATTCTGGTGTAGAACCTGTCTAGACTTCAGAACCAGTGAATCAGGCTGGAACCCAGGCTACCATTCTGGTGTAGCACCTGTCTAGACTTCAGGGTTGGCTTCATAGGCCGTATTGTCGGGTCCCTTTTTTGTTCCGTTTCTTTGGGCACTTTCTACTCATTCAATGCATTGGTGCATAGACAATACCCTTCTGGACTTTGGGTTAAAAGTTCTCCGCATAATATCCTGCAGTATTTTGTCACAAGCCAGAAATGTATATAAAAGTGTATAACCAAAAAAAAATACTCAAGTACATTTTCAATTCCATACTTTTACTTGTAACAAAGTACTTCTAAATTGCAGTATTGGTACTTTTACTTAAGTAAAACAATTGAGTACTTTTTCCACTGCTAGTTGCATCCCATTAGCTCCATCTTATGGTCATAGTGGCCATACCATAACTTCTCTCCAGTAGAGAGACAGCAGGCGGTCAGTCCATCCGACAGACAGACAGACACAGACAGACAGACAGACACAGACAGACAATTTAAAGCGGTGGTTCCCAAACTTTTTAGCCCGTGACGCAAAAGAGAAATGTTATGTCTCCCCGGGACCTAAACTATAGTGAAAATGGCAGATCTACAAGCTTGTAGATATTTCACTACTTAAAAATGTATTTTTGGGGATTACTTAAAAATGTCTTTTATCTCTTAAAACGTTGTTGTTAATTTATATCAAATGTTGCTATTTTTGCGAATGTTTTTAAACAATAATAATTCAAAAGTGTTTGGGGAAACAGTGATTTAAAGAGAGAGAGAGAGAGACACAGACAGAGAAGAGAGAAAGAGAGAGGGAGCCAGAGAGAAAGGGATCGAGCAGGAACAAGCAGGCAGGCAGTGTTGTTTTTGGCAGCAAATTTAGATTTTAGTTTTAGTCAATAAATAGCCGATCTTGTAGATCGGCTATTTTCAGCATGCAACCAAATGTAAAATGACTTATACTGGATCTCTTGTCCACTAGTCCCTTCCTAACATTTAGTTTTTATTTGTTGACGAAATTGTCAGCATATTTAGTCTTAGTTTTAGTTTTCACTTAGTTTCCATTTAGTTTTCGTCAGTGAAAAAAGGTAGTCGACGAACATTTTCTTTCATCTTAGTTTTAGTCGACGAAGACAACACTGCAGGCAGGCATACACACTGACTGACTGACTGACTGACTGACTGACTGACTGACTGACTGACTGACTGACTGACTGACTCACTGACTGACTGACTGACTCACTGACTGACTCACTGACTGACTGACTGCAGTGAGAGAGGTACATGCACTCTGACTCACTGACTGACTGACTGACTGACTGACTGACTGCAGTGAGAGAGGTACATGCACTCTGACTCACTGACTGACTGACTGACTGACTGCAGTGAGAGAGATACATGCACTCTGACTGACTGCAGTGAGAGAGGTATTTTACAGTTAGGCTGACGTTGCGAGTCTCTCTGAATGATGTGCCGTTTGAATGTGGCTCCATACCCTCCATTGTGTTGTTTAGCATGACTGTATCCTGTAGGAATGTGTAGCTAAACCAGGCCTTTTTACTAGCAGACAATAGACACCCTGCATCAGGTTCAGTGAGGACACAAGCACTGGTTCGTCTAAAATGTGTGTGTGTGTGTGTGTGTGTGTGTGTGTGTGTGTGTGTGTGTGTGTGTGTGTGTGTGTGTGTGTGTGTGTGTGTGTGTGTGTGTGTGTGTGTGTGTGTGTGTGTGTGTGTGTGTGTGTGTGTGTGTGTGTGTGTGTGTGTGTGTGTGTGTGTGTGTGTGTGTGTGTGTGTGTGTGTGTGTGTGTGTGTGTGTGTGTGTGTGTGTGTGTGTGTGTGTGTGTGTGTGTGTGTGTGCGTGCGTGTGTTAAAGAGAAGTCCCGACACATCATTTTTTGGACTGACACAATCAGACTTCTAAGTGGAGTATTATTTGATTTCAACTCTGTTGTTTGAGGTCATGCATGTGTTGCTTGGCTCGCACTATATAAGCATTCTCTCAGACTGAATTATCTGTGTTTTTAAAATGAGATGATTCTAGTGGGCGACCCCCCCCCCCCCCCCCCCCCCGCACTGGCAATTCACACTCCATGGAGATTGGATTATTTGGATTTACATGAAACAAATTAAACCAAAAACAAGCAAGCTGTACAATTTGTAGCGAACCAGGGAGGTAAAATCATATATGTATTTGTGGCCAAATGAAAGTATAGTAGTCAACTGTAGTATTGACATTGATATTAACATAGACAGCACTAAACGCTAACAGAAAAACACTGTCAAACTTAAATCAGAGTTAAATGAACACTGGGGGTTTTTCCTCCTGTGCACATCGTTGGAAGCATGCTGTGCTGTCCTCTCATTCTTTCAGGTGTCTATCTTTAGATTTAAAAAAAAAACTCCTGCTGAGAGATGTTTTGCGCGAGAGGTCTGGCTATGAAAACATAGACGTATATACATGGTTGGAGACACAACATGAAACTCATGACTACGAGAATAAACTGACATTTGGTAGATGTACGTGTTGTGATTTTGGTCAACCACCCGCGCGGGTGGTGGTGCCGCCAGTCCCTTAACCCATTTTGCACTATGTTATACTACATTGTTATACTTTATACCTTTTCAAAAATAGCAGATCTACAAGCTCGTAGCGTGGTACCGATCTGCTACTTTTTTTTTTATCGTGTAAATGTGGCGCAAACCTTTGAATATATTATATTCTTTCAGAGCGAACGTTTTCAACTCAAATCTTTGCTTCTGGGGATGAGGTCCATGGAACAACATATTTTCAGTTGGGGGTCAGTGGCCAATTACATATATTTTTGGGAGTCCTTGACATGAAATTGTTTTTAGAATTTAGAAGACATTTGTAGAATCGTCCTCAGGTCTAAATGGGTTAAGATTCTAAGCATATAAAGCTCCTAAATCATGACAGCATGGAATGTACATGTAGAACTTCTAGAAGTTCCATATGTTAATTTTAATGCCTTAGTGTTAGCCTTAGTGTTCAAAGTGAAAATGCAGTTAAATTCATGACTCATGATTGTACTGAATTCAGAATTCATATCAGTAATTGTCTGGAAAAAAAGAGTAGCAGGAACATTCGTGCATGTGTTTGTGTGTGCGGCTGTGCGTGCATTCATGTACCTGTACGCGCACATGCATATTTACTCATGTTCTTCTGTTGTGTGTGTGTGTGTGTGGCTCAAATCCCAGCAACTCCTCTGAAGACACTGTCCAGCCTGCCAACTCGTATCAACTCCAGACACACACACACACACACACACACACACACACACACACACACACACACACACACACACACACACACACACATGCCAGTGATCGTTTATACACACAAATCTACATGGTGAGAGAGAACTCTTTGAACTTGTTCGTTAATCCTCAGCACTCTTCAGGTGCCTCGTCCCCATGGCAGCAGCTGTGTGTGTGTGGGGGGGGGGTCACGGTCCAAAAAGAGGTGAAGAAGGGGGGTTGGAATGCTGTGTGTGTGTGTGTGTGTGTGTGTGTGTGTGTGTGTGTGTGTGTGTGTGTGTGTGTGTGTGTGTGTGTGTGTGTGTGTGTGTGTGTGTGTTAGGGCTGCTGTGAAGCTGAATGACAAAGAAAGCGGACGTGAATGCGACATGGAATCGGAACACACAAAGGAGAGAGAGAGAGAAAAACTAGAGATGGAGGGAGGGTAAATAGGAGGGAGAGAGATGAAGGGAGGGGAGGGGAGAGATCTAGGGAGAGTAGTATAGAGTAGACAGTAGAGGCTGTTGTTCTTTAATCTCCTGTCAGAAAAAAGAGACAGAAATTAAATTAATCAATGTTTGTTTGTGTGGGTGCGCACGCGTGTGTGACTCATCCGTGTTCAAGAGGCCTACAGGCTATCCTTGTTTGTAAAATATTAATTTGGATGAAGTGAAGTAAGGACTTGTGTGTGTGTGTGTGTGTGTGTGTGTGTGTGTGTGTGTGTGTGTGTGTGTCCTGTGTATGTGCGCGTGTGTGTGTGGGTGTGTGTGTCCTGTGTATGTGCGTGCGTGCTGGGGCCCAGGCGGATGTTTCTGTGAGCAGAAGCCGTGTCAGAGCAAGGACAGAAAGAACAAGAGAAGAGTACAAAAAATGAGAGAGAGAAAGAAACAGAAGGAGGCAGGGGAAAAGAAGTGAGAAAAGATGAAAAAGCGTGTCCCAGGAATTTACAAATGAAAGGAGGAGGTTTTTCTTTTTAATGCGATTAAATGTTTCCATCTCACTGCGTCCTCGGTAGACAGTGTGTGGAGCCGCAACGCAACACTGTCTTTAACACCAGACAGCGGGGGGAGAGAGTATAGGACTAAGAAATGGAGATTTACAGTTTGTAAAGTACATCTGCAATATTGCTCCGATTCGTGACCGTTTAAAAAGCTCTGCATACAGTGAAGAAAACATAGAAACTATAGATTCAAAGTGATTTGTAATACTGCTCAAGAAAAGCTAACAGCAATGGGTTTTAGTTTTACTATCAACATTCATTATTCTGCCTTTAAATGAGAAGACCATGGCGTTATTATTTTTTTGGACACTTCATAGGCATTTTCTTTTCATTTGGCTTTGAAGGGCAGAATAGATCTAAGAGCATTTTTTAGGAAGTCTAACTGTTGTATCACAGGCTCACAACACACACAAAACACTGATTCAAAGAGAGAGACTGACATAGGCAGACAGACTGACAGAATCTGGATCTGAGGGATTTTCGAGGCGCAGAGCCACTTTTAAGAAGCCTCGCACTTCAATCACCAGAGGCTGAGAATTGAAACAAAAAAACAGAAAGGCTGATTGAAGACGGAGACCATTTGCTGTCCCCCTCTGTACTGTCTCCCTGAGCATCTCTGAATGAACAGATTGAATGTCGGAAGAATGCAGACAGATGTTTGTTGGAAGGCAGTGCATGGTTTATAGAATGTCTCAAAGAATATTCTTATTTTTGCACTTCTCACTGAGCATTTTGCACACATTCAGTGAGATAGCAGGAAATGGATAGATGGAAAACATTGTATTCAAAATGTAAATACTGGTTGTGAGTGTTATATCTTTGATCTTTGAGTCTGCTACATAATATATCACTCCCTGCTCAGCACAATTGGAACACAACTATAGAGGAGATGTGCATGCATAAAGTGAATGGCAGATCGAGTGGCAAATCGAGAGGTAAAGTGAGTGACAAAGTGAATTTAATGTTAATTTAAGTCATTTAATGCGACCAAATAGGACTTTTCTGTTTGGATGTATGGGCTGTCAAGTCCAGCAAGTATAGTTGTTTGCCACTCAGTAGGTGTTCCTGCATAACTTCCGGGTATGATGATGATGTTGCGCACACACATACCCTCTCTTTAAGAGCATGTGGAGATCACACATACCCTCTCTTTAAGAGCATGTGGAGATCACACATACCCTCTCTTTAAGAGCATGTGGAGATCACACATACCCTCTCTTTAAGAGCATGTGGAGATCACACATACCCTCTCTTTAAGAGCATGTGGAAATCACACATACCCTCTCTTTAAGAGCATGTGGAAATCACACATACCCTCTCTTTAAGAGCATGTGGAAATCACACATACCCTCTCTTTAAGAGCATGTGGAGATCACACATACCCTCTCTTTAAGAGCATGTGGAGATCACACATACCCTCTCTTTAAGAGCATGTGGAGATCATCACACATACCCTCTCTTTAAGAGCATGTGGAGATCACACATACCCTCTCTTTAAGAGCATGTGGAGATCACACATACCCTCTCTTTAAGAGCATGTGGAGATCATCACACATACCCTCTCTTTAAGAGCATGTGGAGATCATCACACATACCCTCTCTTTAAGAGCATGTGGATATCACACATACCCTCTCTTTAAGAGCATGTGGAGATCATCACACATACCCTCTCTTTAAGAGCATGTGGAGATCATCACACATACCCTCTCTTTAAGAGCATGTGGATATCACACATACCCTCTCTTTAAGAGCATGTGGAGATCACACATACCCTCTCTTTAAGAGCATGTGGAGATCACACATACCCTCTCTTTAAGAGCATGTGGAGATCACACATACCCTCTCTTTAAGAGCATGTGGAGATCACACATAACCTCTCTTTAAGAGCATGTGGAGATCACACATAACCTCTCTTTAAGAGCATGTGGAGATCATCCTGCTGATGATGGCTCTAGTCTAGTGCGTACCAATGATACCATACCAACCTTGCATTATGTGAGAGCAAGAGGAACAATAAAATAATGAGGTGGTCAAACTGGTCAGCTGCTTGACACGTCACAGTTACATAACCAAAATAGTGGTGCGTGTGCATGTGAAATTCTTGAGTATATCTGGCTAGTGGCTATACTGGAGGCTACTTAGTAAACTAATTCACTATGGTAGGCTTTATACTGGATCTGCTCTCTTACCCTAGTCTACACCTTCTCAGAAAATATAGCCAAACTACAAGATGAACCTGTTGATCAGCTATTTTTGCCAAATGTTCCCCCCAGAATAGGGATGCTATAGAGGTTCAAGTGCTTATAGTAGGGCAAGTATGGCTATATAATACATACCGGTAGATATTTAAAAAAATAGATGCCTCATTGGCCGCTGCAGTTCGTTGGAGCCATGTGTGTTGAAGGAGGGGCGGAAGAATTTACACTAGGAGGGTACGCCGGAAGAGTGGAAGGCACGTTACGTCACGCTGTCACTCAAGTGTTTACTGGCCAATTACAGCACGTCTTTTCCGGGACTTATCAGACCCGAACATGCGCACTGTGACGGACGCCCATGCTTCCGCGGTGCTTCCCAAGGAATCTCGGGAAGGAAGGTTTTGCCTTCCCTTGAGCACATACGCTCCAGAGCCGGAAAGGGTGTCTACCCTGATGTCTATGACATAATATAGCAGATTAGCCCTTCCTGAAGTCCAGAAGCCAATATCTACCTTGGGGGATGTCTATTTTGTGACATATATATATATATATATATATATATATATATATATATATATATATATATATATATAAGTGACATCGGCACGCATACTTCTATTTTAGTATAGTTTCTGTCCTACTTTGGAATATTCTGTTGAGTCATGACTGTGGATATCATTCTCAACTCTAAATTATATTTGATTATGTGCTCAGATTGATTAATTCATCCGTCAGTCAGTGTTTATATAGAGCATAGACATTGTGAAATTCAGACCTCCAAATTAAGCATTTAATTAATTAGATCAATGCCTGTAGATTGTTTTCTTTCCAAAGACTAATTACAAAAATAATTTAACTAGACAAATAAAACCAAGAAAAATGGAACGCTGAACAAACCAATGTTGGGAACGGTGTGTTCCTGGCATAGGCCACATTTGAGGACAAATATTGGACATATACTCAGTTGACTGGATTTTGCATGGCAAATTAGGTACAAAGTTGGTGTCCCCAATTAGATTTTACAGATGTTTATAGGGTTGGTAGTGAACGTTTATAGGGTTGGTAGTGAACGTTTATAGGGTTGATAGTGAGCGTAGACGTTTATAGGGTTGATAGTGAACGTTTATAGGGTTGACAGTGAGCGTAGACGTTTATAGGGTTGATAGTGAACGTTTATAGGGTTGATAGTGAGCGTAGACGTTTATAGGATTGATAGTGAGCGTAGACGTTTATAGGGTTGATAGTGAGCGTTTATAGGGTTGATAGTGAGCGTTTATAGGGTTGATAGTGAGCGTTTATAGGGTTGATAGTGAGCGTAGACGTTTATAGGGTTGATAGTGAGCGTAGACGTTTATAGGGTTGATAGTGAGCGTTTATAGGGTTGATAGTGAGCGTAGACGTTTATAGGGTTGATAGTGAGCGTAGATGTTTATAGGGTTGATAGTGAGCGTAGACGTTTATAGGGTTGATAGTGAGCGTAGACGTTTATAGGGTTGATAGTGAGCGTAGATGTTTATAGGGTTGATAGTGAGCGTAGACGTTTATAGGGTTGATAGTGAGCGTTTAAATGTTTGATAGTGAGCGTAGATGTTTATAGGGTTGATAGTGAGCGTAGACGTTTATAGGGTTGATAGTGAGCGTAGACGTTTATAGGGTTGATAGTGAGCGTAGATGTTTATAGGGTTGATAGTGAGCGTAGACGTTTATAGGGTTGATAGTGAGCGTTTATAGGGTTGATAGTGAGCGTAGATGTTTATAGGGTTGATAGTGAGCGTAGACGTTTATAGGGTTGATAGTGAGCGTAGACGTTTATAGGGTTGATAGTGAGCGTAGATGTTTATAGGGTTGATAGTGAGCGTAGATTTTTATAGGGTTGATAGTGAGCGTAGATGTTTATAGGGTTGATAGTGAGCGTAGACGTTTATAGGGTTGATAGTGAGCGTTTATAGGGAAACGTTGTTGTTTGTTCAATAAAGTCATTCTTTACCAAAATAATGGTGTGCGAGCCCTACCTCCTTCCATGATTATTGGCCCAGCACCCACTGTCGATGTGCGTGTAAATACAGTAGGTATATGCTTTGTAATGTTTTTGAACCATTAACAAGGGTCAATTTCAAATAAGTAAGAAACTTAAAATACAAAAGTTTGAGAGTACCAAGAGCTTTTCTGTGCTGCCATCTTAGCGAACCGTGCTAGCGCACGGACGGGTGCATGTGTTTGGTCTGACGTGCAGTCATACAGTCATGAGTCCGACACCTCCCGACCCAAAACTCAACCCTATACCTCACAGGAAGCCAGGGGTTAGTTTTAACCCGCCACGGGTTAGTTGTAACCTGCCTCGCATGTCAGGACCCATGGGTTAGTTTTAACCCGCAGCAGGTTCATTTTAACCAGCCATGCATGTCAGGACCCATGGGTTAGTTTTAACCCGCCACAGGTTCATTTTAACCAGCCATGCATGGCAGGAGCCACGGGTTAGTTTTAACCCGCAGCACGGGTTGTCGGACTGTTATTAGACATATGCTGGATATGCTGCTACTTAGGCCTACTTCTAAACATCTTGAATCTTGAACAATTGTTCAATTGTTTGGGATCGCCTGGAAGCTTGAAAGCTATAAACATCCACATAATGGAGCATTTTTTTAATTTGATGTTGATGACTGTCCTAGAATCTAATGGGTCAGCCCTTTTGAAGGGTGAAGAAACGGCTTCAATTCATTTTTTATGGAAGTCACATGGTTTGAAGAGACTTGTTTCATGGTTCAAATGACCCTTTATTTGTGCCAGGTCTATAGCCAGGGACGTGCAGAGAGTCTTAGAGAGGCTTGTAAGAGGGCACTTTTGGACAAAGCCATAGCTGATCTACAAGCTCACAACGCATCGCAGCGTGATGCGTTGTGAGCTTGTAGATCAGCTATTTTCGGGGCGCAACCCAGTACTCTTTATCTACTGGAGATGCAGTGTTTTCACGGCCACAGTTGAGTAGCCTATACTCCATCTCCAAGGTTCCATCCAGTCAGCTTGTTTGATCTATTTAAACCGAATGCTCAAACCTCTAGTCTACAGGGATAACATGAAAACCTGAACATCACTGACAGATTAAGTTACACCGTCAAAGTCAAACCCTCTGTGTCAACCGGCCGCTTCCTAGTATCTGAAAATTTCAAATGAAATTAAAGCTCTCCAGGTTTTCACACATGTTCCAGCCATTATACTATAGGTCTTGTTAGTTGTTTATTTATGCGTCTGTCAAGCCATGTGTATCAGAGCAATGCAGCCTACATGGCATATTTATGTAAATGTAATAAAAAAACAAACATGCAAAGCAGCAGTGTATTTCCTCCCGATACATGGTGGAGAAGTATTAGGGGGGATTTATATTATGGACAGCTCCAGATGACAGTCGACCTTATTTATTTATTAAGATTGTATTTGAGAATGTTTCAGTTTGATTTGATAACAAGACTGTATAGAGAGAGACAGTTAAGTGAGGGCAAAGATGTGGGTCGATATGCAACACAGATCTTGCAAGCCAGAATACAACCGGGAATATACTGAGAGATATGGTTGACTCAACACACTGTCTCTAGCACGGCCATCCACCGATGACAGATGTGATGAGGGGGGGGAAGAAGACAAATCCATGGTTCATATAGTATGGTGTGCAGAGAGTGTTAGAGAGGCAGGGGCTGAAATCCTGTGAGAGGGCACTTTTGGACCAAAATAGCAGATCTACAAGCTCTCAACGCGTCTCCCACCATCACTTAATGCAGCCCACAGGTTAATAACAACTGGCGGCCCAGGGGCCACATGCGGCCCCCACCATCACTTAATGCAGCCCACAGGTTAATAACAACTGGCGGCCCAGGGGCCACATGTGGCCCCCACCATCACTTAATGCGGCCCACAGGTTAATATCAGAATACTGATATATTATTGATTTCAGAAACATGCAAACAGGACCCATTTTAATAACTTCTTTCTATACTTTCTATTTCTATTCTATTTATATGTAGCTTAAAGGGATAGTTCAGATTTTTTAAATTTAAGATGTATGTTTCTAAAATATTAGCACAACTTTCGTTCAACTTTGACCCCTCTATCACATGGAACTATTTTTTGGACGTAGTCATATGGACACAAAAAACATAGTTCCGTGTGATAGAGGTGTCAAAAATGAACGAAAGTTGCACTAATATTTTAGAAATAGGTCAACAATACAAATGACGTTAGTTTTGTGGATACATTTACTTTTAATGCGTGGCCCCCTATGCCCCCCAGACAATGACCAGAAGTACTTCATATTTCACCAAAACCAGAGCAGAACTCCCACCACGGGACTTGGGCAATCAATTAATATAGTTGCAACCACTATATAAATGACAAGTATTTCATACAGCTTACGCGTCTCACTGTGATTTTAGTGTTAGTAATAGTCTCTTCAATAGTTTTCATTTAGTCACATTTTGATTTTAGTCACCTCGAATGTTTTAGTGTTAGTCTAGTTTTAGTCGACTAAATATCATAAGATTTTAGTCGACTAAAATCGACTACATTTTGTCGACTAAAATGTATTTTGACGGACCTTGATGCTGTCGTAATGTGTAAAGTGTAAAATGACTTACTGTATACTGGATCTGTTGTCCACTAGTCCCTTCCTAACATTTTAGTCTAGTTTTTATTTGTTTACAATATATTTAGTCTTAGTTTTAGTCATCATATAGCTTAGTTTTCATTTAGTTTCCATTTAGTTTTCGTCAGTGAAAAAAGGTAGTCAACGAACATTTTTCATCTTAGTTTTAGTCGAAATCAACACTGTTTAGAATGAATGAGGAACTAGCTCTGGATGGCTCATTATACAGTAGGTGGTGATGCTGGTTGAAAGTCAGCTCTAACACAGCTTTTTAGAGCATCGCTAATTGGTAAACCACGTTTTTGTTATTTCAACAACATTTCATATTTTTTCAACCCAATTTAAATGATGTAGGCTACACACAAGGTGTCTTGATTTGGCGATGCTGGTGACTGTGAAGACAATTTACAGGATGAACAGGGAGCAATTAAGGCTGAATGAACACCATGTGTGTGCTAGACAGCTAGTCACCATCATTTACACAATCCTTTCACTGGCATGTGTGCTCCACTGGGCATAGGGGTTCTCAACGTTTTTGGCCGGGGACCCCCGGAAATGCTTTGGCCATTTTCTATCTCCACGCCTTCACCAGAGAGTTTTGGCATCATTGAAACACTTCAGTCTATCAGCTCTGCCAGCACAGCCATTCTGATTATTAGAACGACTGTGCACTGATAGTGCTCCGCAATTATAAATTGTCCATGTTGGCTATATAGTCCTGTCCTGTGGCAGTAGACTATACCAATAAATGAACACACCTAAAGTTGTGGCGTTTTGGCTGTTGAAGAAGTGCTCAGTGGCAGCCATGGTGGCTCCATAACTCTGCTCTTTGACTGGCTGCTGCTTAGCAACGCATGTTTTCTATGCCAGTTGGCTTTTTTGTTTTAATGCTGGTCAACTCACTGTAGAGAAGAGATGTCACAGCAGGAACTGTTACACATTTTGGAAGCAGCTCTTGGTTAATTTGGGAGAAAAGTGATATGCCATCATCATGCCCGCAACCTTGCCAAGCTGTGGTAATAGGCTACCTCTGGGTGTTTTGTATCTAGCAGTGTGTGACGATTGATTGATTGATTGATTGAAATATTTATTAACAGTTTGCAGAATTACAGTACATTTCAAGCACAACTCAATACAAAGACTGTTAACTGTGAGTGGACGACCCAATAAAGCATTATACTTGTTTACAAGAGGGTCCACCTTGTTCAATTCATAAAAACATTTAGATACAAATAGACAATTCTATATAGCCAAAAAAAAAGAACAGGAATTCATCATAATACTATACTATAGTGTGTAATAAATTATTATATGCAGCATTTACTATGGTGAAAGAAATGCAAATGCCCTCCTCTCCTTTCCATGCCATATACCGGAAGGCAGCATTCAGGAGATTTTTTTTTTCTTTCTCCGAAGTCTCCTGAACTTGAACGCAGCATTTTGCATTGAACTAATTTGTCGATAAAGACTGCAGGGTTGCGCCCTGAAAACAGCTGATCTACAAGCTCACAACGCGTTGTGCTGCGACGCGTTGTGAACTTGTAGATCTGCTATTTTGGGCCAAAAGTGCCCTCTTAACGGGATTTCAGCCCCTGCCTCTCTGTACGTACCTGCTATTGCATACAAAGTGACATTGGATATGGATAAGACAGTTGGAGAAATATCTGAAATGAAGATAGCCATGCTGAGAGATACAGGGGGACAAATGGGTCTGAAAGATTACAACAGACCTTTAACCCTTCATGGCACAGCTTTCCGTGACTGCCTGAACAGGGAGACATTCCATGCAATCTATCAGACATTACCCTGGTTAGACAGCCATGCAAATTCATATAGGGTTAAAAATCACACCCGTGTGAAGTGAGGGGCGCTCTTATCATAGTACATCATCCATTCATTGTCAATGGGAATTTAACTCCGACCCTTTTTGTATAAATTGACTTGAATTAACTTGATGTGAATGCTCTGATGAAGGCTGCATAGCCGAAACGCGTAAGCGTTCCTTTTTGGCGTGTGCCAATAAAGAAATGGAAATGTGAGTACTTTGTCCGCCATTTATTATACATTTTGGATGTGCTACCTTTTTGGATTTCTTCTTATTCCTATTTTTTGATGTATACTGGATTTGGGTTTGGCACTCCACTGAAAACCATTGCTGATGTGCAACCTCTTTTTCTCATTTAATGGGAATTCAATGTTTGTGTAGGACAAGAATAGCCGATTTGCTCGTCCACATATGACGTAAATTCTCTTAAAGGGAATTTAATGTTTGTGTAAGATGAAAATCTACACTATAGCTGAATATAGCGCCCTTCAAAAATGCGTGGCGCTACTACTGGTCTTTATTTTGGCTTAATTACAACAATCGTCTTGTCTAACTTGTATTCAGGACACACAGAAAAAATAAAGACATGACTCTAGTGAAAGGGATCTGTGGATTCTCCCGTCAATCGTTGCCATCATGCAGTGAGACTAAATGAAAACAGACTAAATATTATTTTTCAATTCTAGTGTCATTTTCCACACCATACGGCCATGGCTGCCTATGGAAACATTATGTGTGGAACTGCACAGCCTGGTATTCCTAAAGTAACCTAAGTCAATTATGCTTAAACGGTTAAACCAAACCTTATCCCTAACCTGAACCTCAGTAAAACTATGCCTAAACATAACCCTATACCTAAACTTAACCCCAGTAAAACTATGCCTAACCATACATTTATTTCTAACCTTATTCTCAGTAAAACAAAATAAAGAATATAAGAACCGTCGGACCAAGCGGTCGGCGTGAGGTCGGCGGAAGAAATGGAGGGGTGAGAGGGTTTTAGGGGAGAACCGTACCTCATACCCTCGGGATTCCCCGGGAGGAAGTTGCTAATGTTGCCATATGGAAATGGAAGACTGGGAATCTCTGTTGGAACTGTTACCCATGCGACCCGATTCCGGATAAGCGGTTGAAGCTGGATGGATCTAGAGGAGGTGACCTGTGCTTTGAGGAGCACTTTTTATAGTTTGTGCTGTAATGTTCGTCGAGAGACGCTGTCGAATGACTGGGTAAGAATAATAAGCATAACCTGTCTGCCTGCCTGCCTGCCTGCCTGCCTGCCTGCCTGTCTGTCTGTCTGTCTGTCTGTACTGTACATATGGGAGCAGTAAGCTGGCAGCAAAGCAGGACAGACAGCATTCTAGCTGATTGCTGAGCTGCCTGGCAGGATGGCTGGCCGTCACAGAGTGTTAAACAGAGATACATAAAAAACTATGACTGGAAACACCAAAACGTGGATAGACCAGACCAGATCAGACTAGATCAGTTCAGATATGTGCCTGCTGGTCCAAAAGCACTATCTTTATAATACATTCAATGTTGGGTTTTATATTGTAATAAAATAAATTATCCGTCCTTGTGTCGATGTGTGAGAGAAAAAATATCTAAAAGAAAATGAATTACTGTACGTTTTTCTTGGCTTAGTATTGTTGCGACTGTAGGTCGCATTTATGAAAACCTGCATCTCCCGTCCGTTAGTTATAGTTAGTTAGGATGTTGTTTTGTCAGACAACTGGATAGCTATTCCTACTCTCCATGATGTATAACTAACAACTGAATATAAGAAGAGTAACTGAGTATTTTTTGTCTTATTACTGATTTTACTGTGTACTTACTTACTAGAGAGGAGTATAGGCATGGATTTATAGAGAAATCTGAATTTTTGAGGGGCTCTAGCTCTTCCTATATTCAGCTATAGTGTAGATTTTCGTCTTACACAAACATTAAATTCCCACAATGAATGGATGATGTACGACGATAAGAGCGCCCCTCACTTCACACAGGTGTGATTTTTATCATTGTAGTAAATTAAAAGTCTCTCAACACTTGGCAAGCTTGTATTGCAATGTGGCTATTTTCGCTTTGTGTCGTTCGGACTAAGAAAATGTCAGGCTTCAGTCTTTCTTTTACAAACCGAACGAGAAAAATAGTTGACATACTGTATATGCTGAGGTATTTACTGATTTTCAATGTCTGTCACAGAAGATTGACAGTGCGGTCTTATGAGTGTGAACAAAGAACAACAGAGGGGGGTTTTCTATTGATGTATTTAGTGCTTTTCAAAATGAACCCCCTGAAGACAGACGACGTGGCTCCACGGACACAAAAAAGCCAGTATTGGGATCGCCTTGGAGGTGACACTTGATTCAGAGTCTTCATGTGCGTGGAAGTATTTCTAGTGTGAATATCAGTGACCCAAGACAAGAGGCTTCAGATCATAGCCAGCAAGAGAGGCTGATCTTGGCGCCATATAAGTGACACTATAGACCCCCCTGGGAGCTTTATAGCAATCTGCTGCTGTCTATGTAGATGATGTAGTATTAGGTCAAACTATCTAAAGATGGGGGAGTGTGACCTTATAATCACAAAGAATAGAAGAGCTGTCACATATACCTGATCGGGTTGATTGATGTATAAGTACAGTATTTGGTACTTACAAAATGTAAAAATCTATTTAGGCCTTTTGTAGACAACGAAGGTTTAAATAAATATACAACTTGACAGTGTTTACAATGTCCATATACTCAAGACAGGCAACTTCCTTCCTTCACTCTTGCCCTTTCTTTAAACGGCAATGAAATACCGAGCTCACACAAAGAAGAATTCCACCCACTCTTTTCATTAATATGACAATAAAGCTGAATTGATTGATTGATTTTACTTCGCCCATTAACACTAAACAATGTCGGCAAGTAACGCTGGACAGAAATATTTGTATTTGTAGATTTTGATTTATTTTTTAGCATCTATCTATGGAGACAGTCATGTGGTCCTATACAAGGACAGGCTGTATAGTGCCCTTTGACACCACAATTGACACAAAAGTAGATAAAAAATCCCGCTGTTGACTGTATTTAGTGCTTTTCAATATGGTTATCAGTGTCACTGGTGACTGACAGTGTGACCCTAAGGCACACACAACGCCAGTGATCTTGGCGCCATAAGAGACACTATTACCCCATTGGGGGCCTTTTATGACAGGGGTCGGTTGATGTCTATGTTGATGTATTTAATGCTTTTCAATATCTACCCACTGAATACAGGCAGTGTGAGCCCTATGTATTCACACATGGGGCCCAGCCTACTGTTGAGAGCTCACATGTAGACTGAATAGAGAGAGAGAAAGAGGGACTCAACAAAGAGGATGAGGTGGGACAGCCATTCAGGCTGCAACAAAGGGCCCCTCGTCGTTTTCAGCGGAGTGATTGACGATGTCACAGCGGTCAAAGGTCATGCGTAGGGGCCGAGAAAAGTCGCGTGTCGAACCGGTGGCGAGGCCACAAAGGTTCAAGTTCAGGTTCATGGACGTGATTTGTGGAAAGCGCACGCTGCAACCATGTTCGGTTGCTTTTTTTGGTGATAGTTCAGCTTAAAAGTTTTCCTTTTTTAAGAGCGTCCACCTAGCTGAGTAATTTAATAAAATGGACAAATTTATTTAACGACAGTTGGTTTAGAAATGTCATCATGTTAAACTGTGCAATTAAGGGTATTTTCAATTACGTCACAGAGGATTTCCCTGTACTTCCGTATTTCCCTGTAGCAGTTTATAATGGCATATGATTATATTATTATTTTAAGGCATCTTATCTATAAATGCACCAAGTCTCTGTATACGTCTGTCTGTCTGTCTGTACGTGTGTACATCTACTGTATATTGCACGTAACTCGAGAACCTTTCGCCCCACTGACTTCAAATTCGACACACACGTTCCACACCCCCGCAGGGAGTGCAGTGCCCGGTGTCGAGTCGGTTGGACCCAGGTTGTCCAGAACCGCCACAAAAGAAAGGCCTCTGCCCGGGCTCTGGACATTCCATTTTTACCGACTTCGTGCTCTACAGCCGGTCTAGTAGTAGCCTACTTAAAGTAAATATTTTTCAATGGACAAAGGTAACATTGTAGTTAATGACATTACACATCAATACAGGAAATAGTTTAAGTTGTCTGATGAGCGTGGAACACAATCAAAAACACTTTGCTGGCCTGGGCCTGTTTCACGAAACCTGAATTAACGAATCCAGGATTTAAGCCAAAACCAGTCTTGTTAAATCCTGGTCCGTACAGCCTGGTTTATTCCGTTCCACTAAAGCCAAGCGAGGCTTAGAATGGGCGGATTTATCGAGCCAGGATCATAAAGCCTGGCTGAATACAGAGCATGGCTTTTCCTCACTAGACCCATTCGGTGGAAGTGGAACACATATTTACTGATCCTTCTTCTTCGTGGGGTAGTATGGCAGTTGCCTTTTCCTTGTCAAATCGTACACATGCCAATTTGAAAATGAAAATGCAATGTGATTTGCTTTTGCTTTTTCATTCTGTCATAGAATAAGCACACCTGGAGATGAAATGTAAATGCTATTGCATTATATTTTCACTTAAATACGTTCAATATCTGAAGGTTAAAAAGCATTTCTCTTATTTCATTTGACTTTTCGTATTTGCCATTTCATTTGAATTTTGGCAGCTTTATGCTTCCATAAAAGGCAGCTTCAGTTTGATGTCCTGTGTTTCTGTGTGCCCTTGAGAAGCAAAGTTTGTAAGTAAATATGTTTCTAATGCCAGTCTTTCTGAAAAGAGTATTGAGCTATGCTTTCTGGTATAAACAGTTGACAGTTTTTGTATTGAGTTGTGCTTGAAACTGCAAACTGTTAAAGGTGTAGTGAAATGAAACACTTTTAGACCATGGGCATCACATGAGCATCCTAACAATGGTTAGTAAGTACTGTGTAATGACATGTCGAGGCCCACATCAATAAAAGCCAATAAAAATTAAGCTCATCCGTTTGATTCCCATATCTGTCCGTCCGTCCAAACACAGCTGCTACTGATTACAGAAACCCTCCGTTTTTAATCCCATTCAAAATGACATCCAGACAGTTACTCGGTTTAAACGTAATCATCACGCTAAAAATATTATAGGGTAGAAATAAGCCACATAGCAGTAAACTGGTATAGCTGGCCGACTATCTGACTTGTAAACAAACACACGCCATGCGTCTTGTGTCACCGTGCAGGTAACATAGCTACCCTCCCTAGCTACCATCCCATCACCTGAAAGAACGCTCTGATTGCTTCAGAAACTTCAGAGCCAGCGTTTCAAGCTGAAACTTCAAAATAAAATGCCCACCGTTTCCGCTTCACTACACCTTTAAAAAATACTTCAATCAATCAAATCTGATTCGTGATTTGGTTACATTGAGTCCATTTCTGTGATGTGTCTAATCATAATGTTCATTACTCTATGTTTTGCTAGATGTTACTTGTAAAGGATTACTTTAGTGATAACTCATCGTAACAGCGAGCCGTTTATTGTTGTTATTTTTGGTATTGTTATTTACTTCGTGGTTATGGTTGGATAAATCTATGTACTTCCATATATATAATTTATACTAACGAATTATTGGTCATTTACAGCCATAAGGCGCCACTATGGCCCGTGTTGCTGTTGTGTTTACTGTGCTTATCCCAGACTAAAGATGTCCCTTCTCGCTTGCCATCTCTCGCGAGAACCGGTAGAAGCTATGTAAGGGCCTGATCAACCCCATTGACGATATGCACACGGCTGCCATCTTGCCAGCAAGGTGCTACCTACAGTAGGTGCAACTTCCCGTAGACAGCCCATTCATCCAAACAGAAAAGTCATATCTAATTGTATTAAATAACGTCAAACTCACCAACATTGCAGCTGTACGAATAGCTTGAATTATCGTCTTACTATCTACAAAGTGTTTGTTTCATGAAAATCCACCGTAGACAGATTATGAGCTACTTCCTGTCAATAGATTCCTTGCAGATGATTATTTTTCCAAGTGTCAGAGTTTGTTATCAGTAAAGCAACCTCCTGCTGCCTCCTGCATTATGTGTAAATTCTAAACGGGTGGTACACATGAGCTGTTGAGTGATAGTCAACGAGCACTTCCGAACTCCAGCACTTAGAAAATAAATCGTCTGCAAGGAATTTCTAGTAGCTCATAACATGTCTACAGTGGATTTTTATTAAACAAACACAGTGCAGTTAGAGGATAATTCAAGCTTTCCGTAAAGCTGCAATAATGGTGAGTTTGACGTTATTTAATACAATTAGATGTTTGGATGAATGGGCTGTCTATGGGAAGTTGCACCTACCTTGCTGGCAAGATGGCAGCCGTGTGCATATCGTCATATTGTGATGCACTGAAGGCCCTATAAAACTCAGTGTCTCCGACAAGACAACATAATTTATCTTACTCCAGCTATTCGTTATTATCTCGTTAGTTAACTTTGCTTATACCTTTTTAATTAGTTTAGTACCTTTTAGGCTTAAGTTATCGTTTAACCCCTTGTTATTGTTATGGTTTCAAATCCTTAACCACAAATTGTCTTTGCAGTAGTGCCAATCTGAGACCCAGCGAACAGGCTATACAACATTATGAAATAAATTTACTTAAAACTTCTACAGGCTTTTAAACTTCTACAGGCAAGTTTCAACCTATTTTTTCTATTTTTCTCTTGGCCAGTAGGCGGAGAGGGACAGATTTTAGGTTTCAAGAATTTACAATTTAGGCATTTAGCAGAAATTCTTAATCCAGAGCAATTTACAGTAAGTAAGAACAAGGGTTCAAATACATACAAAATAGTCATCAAAAATCATAAAGAAGCTATAGAACCTAGCATCTGTCTAACAGTAGAAAATCAGTACAGTAAAGCTATGAGTATATACTATAGAGTGCTACCGTATGTCTACATAAAATGCCATCTAAGAGACATAAGTTTAGCCTTTGCATATAACTGTAAGGTCGTCGAGGCTAGTGCAAGTGCTCCAGGATGTGCTACGAATATTGAAATCAAATATTGCACCAAGCCGGCGCATGCCTTCAGTATAAGGTCAGCTAAACATCTTTTAAAAAGTGTCTAACTTCAGTTGTTCCATGGAGCATATGCACTGAACGCTGTATCTCCCCATAGTACTAGTTTTAGGTACCTTCAATTTATTTGTTTATTTGGACAGGACAGCGCATATTAATGAACATTACATACAATGGAAATTTGCAAGATTTAGCAAGGATACTAATTTATATGTAGTCCCCAAACAGAAAACTAAAACAAAAAGAGAACATATAAACATTACTAGGTATAATGACATAACATTATATCTTGAGATTCTAATATCATGACTTCATGTTCTGAGACCTGGTTGTTTTAGAAGGAAGCAGAACTAACTGTGAGGATATGCCCCTTAAAAATCTTGATCCATAATAGGATGCAAACAGATTAATATAACCTCACAAACGTGCATGCACAAACACTGAAGTTGGATCACATTTGATCAGTGTAGCGTGTCTACATGTCACGGTAACCGTGCAAACGGTTTAAAGTGTGGTGGGAAAACACGGAGTGAATTTCCTGCTTGAACTTCTGATTTTGTGCTTGGGTGAGCGTGGCTGAGGCACAGATGAGAGAGAGAGAGAGTGTGTGGGGGTGTTTGTGTGTGTGAAGTCTAAACAACCAATTGCACGTTGATGAAAGTAATTTCACTCCTATTTTCACTGTGTGATAAACGCACGCACGCACGCGCACCCACACACACACACACACACACACACACACACACACACTCACACTGTATGTGGTGTCTCTGGTTGAGTCACTATTGTCTTAACTCCCTCCGTACAATATACTCTCTTGATATGCAAGCGCATACACACATGCACGTGCACGTAAATACAAAACATAGTCTGAAACAGCACACAGGATCTCTATTCCTGTGGGAACAGTGCTATCTCACAAGAACATAAAACACTGGTCTCTTTAATGGACACACACACACACACACACACACACACACACACACACACACACACACACACACACACACACACACACACACGCTCACATGTGCGCACACAATCATACATACATCCCCATTACTCTCACTCCCTATAGAGTGTGTGTGTGTGTGTGTGTGTGTGTGTGTGTGTGTGTGTGTGTGTGTGTGTGTGTGTGTGTGTGTGTGTGTGTGTGTGCGTGCGTGACTGTGTGCGTGCACGTGTTTGCGTGCAAACAACCTGCACATTCCTGAAGCCGTTGACCCGGCCTCCACGGGTAACCATGACGACCACTGGCTCTCCATGGAGACGACCGTTGCTCCTTCACTCTCCCCCCCATACCCCCCCCCCTCCACGCCCCCCCCCCCCCCCCCCCCCCCCTTGCACCCCACCCCCCCATCTTCCTCTCTCATTCTCTCCTTCTCTCCAACAGTAATGTCAGCATGTCCTCAAGGTGGACTCCACCACCGCCGTCTGTCTGATTAGCCTGTGTGTCCGTCTCCTTCTCCTTCACCTTGTACAGCACTGGTTCCCAAACTTTTTCATGTCAAGGACTCCCAAATTGACACTTAGTTAACCCACGGACCCCCATTTGAAGAGATATGCCCCCCCCCCCCCCCCCCCCCATAAGAGAAGATTTGTACGGCTCTAGCAGTGATTCTCAACCTGTTTAATTTCAAAGACACCCAGTTTATCATGCATTAGGCTACGGACCCCCATTTAATGGCATGTCTATCTCTGGGACCCCCAATTTATATTGTAAAATCAATGTTAATTTAACTCTTGAGAGTGTACACATGAAACCAAATGGACCCTCAAAGTTACATACCCATAAGAGTCCATTTGGTTCCACGTGCTTTATAAATAAAGTTTGATTTGACTTTATTTTCTGTTTTGTCACTAATATCTTTATACATCTGTTTCTGTCTCGTTCCTTGACATTGACAGTTATCGTGACAATGTAAAAGTGGACCATTACACTGTCAGACACTCTGGTGCTGAGTGTCTGAGGCGATGAACACTTGGGAACAATGTGTGTCCCAACTCCTAATGATATAATTCCCATTCTGTTTTGCCTTTTGTTTTATGTCATGCAAATGACTCTTTGGCCTGGAGGTGGTTATTAAAAAAACCTGGTAGAAAAGTGTAATAGAGAGACAAGGAAAGCATTTGGTGTGGCACAGATGGCACGGTTCGTCTATTCGACTGTTAGATTGCTTTGTAATGCCCACTGCATAAACATTAGTTGTCTCCACCAGGCCGAAGGGTTTGGGAGAAAGTATGTTTTGCACTGTGTGTGTGTGTGTGTGTGTGTGTGTGTGTGTGTGTGTGTGTGTGTGTGTGTGTGTGTGTGTGTGTGTGTGTGTGTGTGTGTGTGTGTGTGTGTGTGTGTGTGTGTGTGTGTGTGTGTGTGTGTGTGTGTGTGTGTGTGTGTGTGTGTGCGTGTGCGTGTGTGTGTGTATATTCCATCCTAATTGGCTAACATTGGCTTTCAAAGTTTGCAGGATTGGCCCGTTTTGAACAAAAAGCCTCAAATCATGAACGTAGCGTGCAAATTTACGTGAAATCTTTCACGCACTTTCCTACTAGGCTGAGGAATATATCCCACCCTTTTCACATTGGCCTGTTGCCCTGTTATGGCGCCACCAACAGGTGGATTTTTGCAAAACATATTTTTGGAACAAAATGCCTCAAATCATCCAATTGCCATCAAAGGCATAAGAGCAAATGGCACCCTTTTCACATTGGCCTATTATAGCGCCACCATGAGGTCACAACCTGACCTGCCCTGGTGAAGACCTGTGCTCCAAGGGGCACTTTAGCTATAGTTTGATCTGCATTCTGCATTACACCACGTTGATGGTTAAGTCATCATATTTTCATTGTGAAAACTGCACATTGCCCATGCACAACCAGTTTCAGTCAGAAGCCTTTCTATGTTCCCCGGGTTCTCCTCTGGTTCTACCCGCTTACAACCCTAACCCTATAAGGTAAGCAGGGATACTGTCATGGTTTGGCCCTCTGCCTGTTTATTCCCCTCTTTCTGTATCTCTCCCTCTGCCCAGTTGTGTCTGTCTTTCCACTTCGGCCACTCCCACTTCCCGTTGCAGCCCTCAGTCCTAGTTACACACCTGGTTCCACTCTCATCAGCCCAGCCATTTACAAACCTGTGAACTCTGCTACAATCAACCCACCACCTATAAATACTGGACTCCTTGCACAAACTAACTGTCAGAACATAATTCAGTGTCCGGTGCTCATCTCAGTGTTCCTCTGTACCTGGAAATCCTCCTTCTCAGTCTGTAAGGTTTGCCCTTTTCTGGACTTGTGTTTTGCCTAGTGCTTTGTTTTAGTTTTGGACTTTGTGATGCATTTTGGATTTTCCTGAGCTTGAAGTTAGTCTTTTGTTTGTCGACTGCCTTGTGCTTCAATAAATAAGTTTATTTTTTAACTTCCCTCTGCATTTGGGTTCAGTCATTCTGCCACCGTGACAGATACAGAACCTGGGGAACATTGGAATGACCCCAACATTGAATCCTGCCAATCCTCCTGGACCCTTCCCCATTTCCCAAACCTCAACTTTTCATCTGCCTCTATACCTCCTTGTAGATTTGAGTGGAGTTTGCATGAACTCCCACAGCAAAAAGGAACTTGCTAACAGCTAATTAAAAGTACTCCAGTCCCAGCCATATGTTGGTTTATGGTTGACAGAGTGCACTTTCACTCTCCGGTCTTCAAGCTTGGCCTAGCCTGTTCTGAGAAAATGATGAGTGAGTCATCTCAACACTTTGCCTTATAATTAGTGACACAGAAGCACGCACACACATCCCTATGGCTCCTTCCACATCTCATTTCTACACCTCCTCACTTTCTCTCCTTTTATGTCATGCCTGGTTGTTCCGGTTTCAGGAAATTGAGTTCTCTGTTCGAGAGTCCAAAGGTCAATGCAGACGAGACGAAATAACTATTTCCATATTGATTCTGCTACGGGGAGGCTCAAGTGTGTCTGAACAGCTGCCATTGTGTAACATTTACCCATCAAGAAATGCAAGATACAGTACAGAAAAGCTGTCGTATAACATTTATTTGATTTAATTTTTCAGGTGCGCTAGCCCCTCCTACGCACAGCTTTGTGTGTGTGTGTGTGTGTGTGTGTGTGTGTGTCCGTAGCACGGAATGTGATGATTTGATTGGCTGAGCACTGAATGTGATGATGTACTGTACTGTATGATGATTTTTGTTGCTTTTGCTTTGTGTAGCGCCCCTGTACGTGCCCCTGATGTCGACACTATTGAATTGGTCTTCCATCTTTGCAGTGTAGACCTTTTTCGCCTTCCTGATGGCGTTGTTACATGCGTTTGTGCGTATTGTGCGTCTCCTCCATGTTGCCGGAAGTGAAACCAGCGTCCTGTTCATGTAATTGTACACTACTACTAATAATATTCATGTAATTCTACACATACTTCATTTTGATTGGAGTTCTGTCTGCTCCAGTCATGGCTGCCAGGTCCCACCTGATCATACGGGAGTTAACTTCTGACTGCTCTAGATCATACTCAACAGCTGCCATGCTTACATAACGTCACCAGACTAGGATTCAAGTCTGAGATGTCAATTTTATTTCTGCCAAATTGGATGATGATGATGACTCTGATGTTCTCTCCTTCCAGGCGGAACTGGGATCACTTTCACCCAGCAGCGCAGAGACAGTGTTGAAGACGTGCACAACGTCCAGTACAGAACGGAGCATTGAGAACTGAGAGTTGATCTTTCCCCGTTCGAAGGAACAGCACTGGAACGGCAGCATGAATCTGAACCTTCTGTTCCTTCTGTTGCTTACCTTGCTCTCGTTTCCATAATATTGCTAAATAATCACATTCATATTTTGAACGAGAGGCAGTTGAGAAGTCAGAAATGAAGAGCTTAGTATATCCATCAGATCAAAACCCAGTCCGAACTCAAAAATAAATCATTTGATATCATTGAAGATGCGCTAGGACATCATTGCAATCCGTCGATTGGATTGCTTATGACGTGTGGGAACGTCGGATGGACTGAACCAGTTAAAAAGCAATTTTTAGGCTGTGATGATGACAGTATGATGTCACGGGATAATGACATCATGATGACAGTGTGATGTCACTGCTTCATGACATAAGTCAAGGGTCAAGTTATTGTCACGTGGTTTTTGTGTATTTATAATGTGTAATAAAAAAAATTACGGATATTTTTTCTTTTTTTAGTCTAAATCAACACTACACGGAGATCCGGGCAGAACCTCCGCCCCTGATGTTTCTGCTAGAGGGTATGTGCGCGACATCATCATCAGACCATGAATGTGGGAACGCCTACTGAGTGCATGGCAAAAAACTACTTTCTGGCATTGACAGCCCACAAATCCAAACAGAAATATCTATCTGATTGCATTCAACAACATTAAATGACGTTAAACTCACTTTGCCACTCACTTTATGCATGCGCATCGCTTCTATATGGTCTTATCTTATTATTATTATTTAATAATCATTTATTAATTTAAAGTCTTTTACTTGCAAAAGGTGACATCTTATTTTTATGTCTCTGCAGCTGAGAAGAGGTGGGGTGGGAGGGAGAGCGGGGCAGAGGGGTGTGGAATGAGAACTATTTATGCTGTATATTATGTATCTTCATGAATAGTGCAGACGTTTCATTATATAAAGTGACTTGGCGAAAACGAAGTGACACTGATAGTGGAGACGTTGGGTCCTCAGACCATCATCAACATTGTGTTGTCACAATGGACAACACAATGTGGACAGGAGACGTTGGGTCCTCAGACCATCATCAACACAGTGTTGTCACAATGGACAACACAATGTGGACAGGAGACGTTGGGTCCTCAGACCATCATCAACACAGTGTTGTCACAATGGACAGCATCAAATCCCCAGTGTTAATTATGCACACCGAGGGCACATTTGTATACTCTCAGAGTTATGTATGAATAAATTGGATTTTACTAAGTTAAGCTATACTTTATTGATCCCTCAGGGAGCAATTATTGTTGCCATTCTCTCTCCCTTCCCCCCCTCTCTTTCTCTCCTGTCCTCTGCTGTCATCTCTCTCCTTCCCAGCAACTTAATTATCCCCAAACTCTCTTCTGTCTCATCACAAAGTCTAATAAAAAACAGAGATGCACACAAAGAAGCGCTCCTGTCATCGGCCTCTCTGGGGTGCGTGCTCTGTTTGTGTGTGCAACTGTGCGTGCGTGCGTATGCGTGCGTGTGTGTGTCTCTTTCTCTCGCACATTCAAATCCAGGGTTTTTATTTGACACTTTCAGAGTAAAAGAATCACTCCCCAGCATGCATCTCTGCGACGGATTACACCCTGATGACATCATACACGTCATGAAAGGCCACCGACCGACGCCACAGGTGAAGTAATTTAAGTTTGTTTGTTTTACTGTCTGTCGTTCCTTTTCTTTCATCCCTTCATCCTCTGTCTCCCCTCTGTGAATCCATCTTCCCTGATGTCTATTCATCACTACCGTTTTTCATCATCCCTTTTTTGCGTTTCCTTTTCCGTGCACCTCCTGTCAAAATGATGACTTTGAGACTGTGGGTCTCATCCTTGGCCCCCCCAACCCGCCCCTCTTTCTCTCTCTCTCCCCAACATCCTGCTCCCTCTCTGTATGTATCCTAATTCTCTACCTCCCCCTCCCCCCTTTATCCCGTCTCTCTCTCTCTTTTGCACCTCCCCACCTCTCCCTCCTCCACCTCTCCCTCCTCCACCTCCCCACCTCTCCCTCCTCCACCTCCCCACCTCTCCCTCCTCCACCTCCCCACCTCTCCCTCCTCCACCTCCCCCCTTTCTCTCATTCTTATTCCACATGTGACCGTGTCTTTGGAGATGATGTGTGAGGGAATCCACTCTCAGTGTCCTCAAGGTTATACTATGCTGTGTGCACGTGCGTGCGTGCGTGCGCGTCCGTGTGCGTGTGTGCGCGCGCTGTCTGTGATGGGTCTTTTGGTGCGTTTATCCTTGTGTGTGTTGTTCACATGTATGTCAGGAGTTTCTGAAACATCTCTGAAGGTTTTCTCTCCTGCTCTTTGTGTTGAAGTGTTCTTGAGCAATAAGCCATTGAATTATACGCCCTTTTTTGTCATAATGGTCAATATGCCAGTCTAACCACCAATCTGATACAGCGGTAAGGGGTCAATATGCCAGTCTAACCACCGATCCACACAGCGGTAAGGCGTTGACACTATCTATGGCAGGTAAATAAAATGTTGGGACATGTGGAGTTGCCCAAACTGCAAGTGTACATATGAGTGAGGAGTCTGCTATAAACACAACACGATATAGAGCTAGTTATAAACACAACACTAGATCACAACACTGTATCAGTATTCAGATCACAACACTGGTATCAGTATTCGGTATCGGCTAACACAGAAATTGTGGTATCGGGATCAGATCAGGAACGAAAACAGTGTATCGGGAAATCCCTCTTGTCCTCCTCCCTCTCTCTCCCTTACTTTGTATATTTCTAACACACACACACACACACACACACACACACACACACACGCACGCACGCGCACACATACATACATAAACTTTTCTTTCACACATTACCTTGTCATTCCATGCATCTCCTCCTATTCCTCAGTATACAACATCTACATCCCTTATCTCTCACTCTCTGCACTTGTCTTTCTCTCACGTGCATGTGTGTGTGTGTGTGTGTGTGTGTGTGTGTGTGTGTGTGTGTGTGTGTGTGTGTCCTCTCCTGGTGAGTGCTGACCTTTCTCTGAAAGAGCGAGCCAAACAACTGACAGAACCTGTATGTAAATAGACCAATAATAATTTAGTGTGATGTGTGTGTGTGTGTGTGTGTGTGTGTGTGTGTGTGTGTGTGTGTGTGTGTGTGTGTGTGTGTGTGTGTGTGTGTGTGTGTAGGGTGGTGTGATCTCTGGGTTGGTGGTGGTTGGTTTAATAAAGTGTGTGTGTGTGTGTGTGTGTGTGTGTGTGTGTGTGTGTGTGTGTGTGTGTGTGTGTGTGTGTGTGTGTGTGTGTGTGTGTGTGTGTGTGTGTGTGTGTGTGTGTGTGTGTGTGTGTGTGTGTGTGTGTGTGTGTGTGTGTGTAGGGTGGTGTGATCTCTGGGTTGGTGGTGGTTGGTTTAATAAAGTGTGTGTGTGTGTGCGCGGCTGCGCGCACACTGTGAGCTGATGGCAAATAGAGATATTTACAGCATTCCGTAACCATGTAGTCACCATGACAACGCCACAGTGGGAGAAGCTGTCCATCCCATGACATTTTGACATCAATGTTTACCACCCGCACGCACGCACGCACGCACACACACACAGTGGAGCTGGAGGTTAAACTGTTTCAAGGGAAACATACTAATCCCTACTGTATTCCACAAACATTCTAACCTTTTACTAAGCTGTGCGTGCGTGAGTGCGTGCGTGTTGATGTGTGCGTGCGTGCGCTGCTTGAATCTGAGTTACAAACATTCTGTTCGTTCTCAAACAAAAACCTGTTCTGTGCTTTAGTATTTCTCGTACACTACACATATACAGTATTGTACAATTCGAAAACGAAAAGTAAAACGGCCACACCACACACACCCTCAGAAATAACTTAAATAAGTAAGGAGTAAAGTTGTTATTAGGCTGAAAATCAGTTATCGTCAGCAAGTGCACCGTCATGCCACGCAGTATAAATTATACTCTTCAAGAGAGAGAAGAAGATGGATGAAAATTGGCATTCAAATGGCGAAATGCTGCTGTCGGTTGGAAACCTTGTAGCCTACTGTATGTCCAA
>NC_137866.1:26801473-26808029 GCF_963924005.1 Protomyctophum bolini
TCTGTCCTATAGGAACTATTGGTTAATTATCTGGGGGTGGAGTGTCCTATAGGAACTATTGGTTAATTATCTGGGGGTGGAGTGTCCTATAGGAACTATTGGTTAATTATCTGGGGTGGAGTGTCATAAGAACTATTGGTTAATTATCTGGGGTGGAGTGTCCTATAAGAACTATTGGTTAATTATCTGGGGTGGAGTGTCCTATAGAAACTATTGGTTAATTATCTGGGGGTGGAGTGTCCTATAGGAACTATTGGAGTGTCGGTTGGGTTGGTTTGAGGAGGCAGGGGACAGACATGTCCATGTGTTATATTTGCAGATAAGGAATGGAAACCCTTTCTTTCCTGGTTTTTGTTTGCTAGGCAACAACAACATGTATTTGAATGTCTAATATACTGCAGTTTGACCACAATATTTGAATGTTACTGCTGTAATGTGAAATTCCTATTGTGTACACATGCACACTGTGTACACATGCAGTGTGCACACAATGTACACTGTGTCGCCATGCATACATTCATGAAGGCATCCTGTTCACAGTCTGTGATTTAACCTGGGTTTAAAAAATAAATAGGACATTTTTATCTGCACACATTTCTCTCCATGTGTTTCTCTGTACAAAACACCCACGTCTTTGTGGGTAAGCCTAGTCCACACCTATTTCCGACCACAGCACACAATTATTCACATATATTATTCCCCCCACAACCCCATGGCAGCACAAATACTAAACAAAATCTTCGAAGAAAAATCAGGAAATGTCCATAAATACAAAAAAATATATATATATATTAACAACAAAAAACACATTACATACAGTTAAACAAACAAATGCACATTGTCCCATCACAGTTCCCTACCCCCACCCTACAGCTGACCACTCCAATTAACCACTATACATCCAAAACCTCTTCAATATCACCTCGCTTAATGAAGTCCAAGAACTTCTCCCATATCTTATAGAATACAGCAGGTTTCTTCCTAATTACAGTTAGTTTCTCATGTCACAGCACACTTCTGGTTGGCAGTGCACAAAACGATTTTGACTCCAAGGAAGATGCAAGTCAAAACGTCAGTCACACCTGCAAAATAACAAATACGTGCAGACCTGCAGATTTAGTTTGGTAGGCCTATATCTATCCTGCCGTGCGCAGGTGGTATTATTCTCTCTGATTATTTAGCTACTGACAAGCTACTGCATTGCACATGTTAGGTCACAGGCTGACGCTTCCAGAAGCTAATCTCGCAAACCACTGGACTTGATTAGCACCAACTTTCTAGTGCAAACTGCCAGTATAGCCAACCAAGCAACCAACCTTTATTCCAATTCCCAAGTCCTATATATCTGCCTGTAGATATGTGATGAACTAATCACCTTTAATTTACACGGAAGTGCTGTCCAACAACTGAATATATAAAACATACGGCCCGGGTAAATGCCTTATGCCTCTGCAGTGCTTAGAAGTTTATTTTCTTTCACATCCCCTCCTCTGTTTTGGGTTTTTCCAATACTTTGTTATTTAGGCTATAATTCTCACTATTTCATTGCTTTCAACTCACACTGAACCTCACTATCCTGCCTCTCCTTAATCTAATTGCCTTAGGTTACTCTATATTCTCCTTCAACTCTTCCTCACTGTAACTGTATATCACAAACATCCTTCCTCTTGCACTGTTGTCTTGCAAACGGAACTCTCTATAGAATCATTCCCTTCCTGCATTATTTTCATTCACTCCTCATTCTGCATTATTTTCATTCACTCCTCATAATATTCTGCATTATTTTCATTCACTCGTCTTTAGATTTGTTCCTGTTTTTCTCAAAATGTTGGGAATGGGATAAGCTGCTTACTCAACATTCTGGGGGAAACGATTTCGTATCTCAGTGCCGTTTGCTTTTTTCTTTACTTTTATTTGTCAAGAGGATATAACCGTCACAATGATAAATGATACAATGTTGTGCAATAGTTTCTTTGTCTATTGGTGCGTGGGTGTGTGTCAGCCCCCAAACCATAATCACTCGCGCACACGCACACACGTGCGTGGCGTGCGCACACACACACACACACACACAGTGTCGCACACACGCATTTATCCAACTTTATATTTTCCTCTCCGGCTTATTGGCACGCACGCATGCGCGCACGCACACACACACACACACACACACACACACACACACACACACACACACACACACAGTCGCACACACGCATTTATCCAACTTTATATTTTCCTCTCTTTCCTCTCTTTCTCTCTCTGAATCATATACTTTTCATTGACTGATATTTTTTAAGGACAGTGGTCTAGCTCAGCTCCTCCCCAAGGACTCCAATTGTTTTGGTCTGACAGAAAAAGCAAGTTTTACAAGGTTTTACCAAGAAATATAGAGGAGTAAAGAAAGAAGTGGGTGGAGGCCGATAAAAGGTTACACATCAGTCAATGTAAGTTTTTGTGGTATACATTATTGAAAATTCTTATACATTTTTGGGCGGGAACACCTTTTGGTGTTTTAAACATTATGTTATAATTTAGCTATTGAAAAATAGCAGATCTACAAGCTCATAGCTCATAGCTCATAGCTACGAGCTTGTAGGTCTGCTATTTTTTTTTTAATCTAAATTTTTAAAACTGGAGGATTTATGGGTTAAGCCATATGACAGTGAGGAGGGGACATACAACACAGTGACCAACGTAATCAAAAAAGTCAACCAAAGAACAAGATTCCTTTACAGGATCTCCTCACTGCATGGTCAACAAAAACACCTTGAAGACCTTAACAGGAGCCCTCGTACAAGGTTTCTTTGACTATGATGCACCTCTTGGTACCACAGCACCTCAAAGGCCCTTAAAACTAGGCTACAGACTTCCCAAAACAAAATGGTCAGGCTCCTACTTGGCCTCACTCCCCGAACCCACCTCACCCCTGCCCACTTTGACAGGCTGGAATGGCTTAGGGTCGACGACAATGGGTCTGGTCCACAAGATTCGATACACCACCAAGATACCCATGTACCTGTCTAGATACTTCCTTAATGTTAACGAAGTCCACACCCACAACACCAGAGGGAGTGCAACGAACCATGTACAGCCCAGATTCGGCACAAACAAGGGACTAAATTATTTTCGCTCCTATGCCACCGAAATGTGGAACGCCCTACCAACAGTCATTAAGACATGCAAATCCCTTGACTCCTTCAAAACCGCTCTCAAAGGGCACCTACGGACGGCTGCAATTCGAAACTGGCCCCCGTAAAATCTGAATCCCCTCCAACCAAATATTTAAATCAATCAATCAAAAGACCATGGAGCAGAGACACAAACCTGTAATGTTGTGTGGACTATTTGGTGGAACTGCCCCATGAATGATGTGGGTTTTTCGTGGGTCAGGGGTTCACGCAACTCCAACATTGTATGCCATGACCATGTGAAGTTGAACTTTTAACTTAATATGTGGTTTTCCTTCAACTGCGACTTACAGGACCCCATGAGAGCACGCACGCACGCAAATATACAGACAGGAAATGGAGCAGTGAGACGCGACAGCTCAGCACGATGCAAGAACCAAACCCTCACACTCACTGACACACACACACACACACACACACACACACACACACACACACACACTGTAAGTGACATTATATGGTATATATGTAAATGAAACATGTGATCATACACACACGTACGCACACAGCATCTGCCCCACTGGTCAAGCTGTACCATTTGTTTTGTAACTTCTTTCCTGTTGAGATGGGGGGTTTTTTTGGGGGGGGGCAAGCACAGCGGGCACGACCCCATGCATGCATCGCCGCATGTCTGCATCTAGTGCAGTGTGCATAGAGCCAGTGAGTTTTGTATTGATGTTTTAACCAGTTTTAATTTGAAAAAACCTTTTGACACAAAATCACAGGAATCTAACTAAGAAAAAGAAATGACACATCAACCACAACGGTGGTTGATGTGTTTGAATGTTCAGAGTATAGGTGTGCAAAAGGGTCAAGAGAAGTGTGTGCTTGTTTAAAAGGTTTTGGTCCTTATATGTGCCTTTATACACTGGCCTTTTGTTTTTGCATATCTCTCTAATAACAAAGCCTATACTTGAAACTAACATACTGTACATATGAACTATATATCAGTGTATATCTGTTGAAAGAAATTAACAGGACGCATGCAAGTGTAAAACATGCACAGCTACAAACCCCCATCATGAAATGTGCTAAACCTAAAAAGCTGTGTTAACCAACCCTAAAACTAAACCTATAGGAAACTATAGGGACTTTGAGCCCCTGACCTCGGACACTTGCATATGGCTACTATAGCTGGCTGTGTGTGTATGTGCTGCATGGGTCCGGCAATAGTGGAGTGGGAGAACAATGGAGAGAGAGACAGCAAGAGAAGACAGAGAGAGGATGAAATAGAGAGAGAGAAAGAGAGAGAGAGATGGAAGAATAGAATCCCTACGAGTCATCGGCTCTGTGCACAGTTGAAATCCCCTCTCTCAGCTTTCTGTCTGTCAGGCGAGCAGGGGGCGAGCAGGGGGCCACAATGCCTGGCGGATTCCCCCGGATTTGGAACACAAAGAGCGGGCGGTCGTCTAGCAGAGTCCCCCCCCCCCCCCTCGCCTACCCCTGTCATGCATCCCTCTATCCCTATCCCATCTATCCATCCCTCCATCCCCTCTATCCCTCTACTATCCCATCTATCCATCCCTCTATCCCTCTATCCCTCTACTATCCCATCCCTCCATCCCTCTACTATCCCATCCCTCCATCCCTCTACTATCCCATCTATCCATCCCTCTACTATCCCATCTATCCATCCCTCCATCCCTCTACTATCCCATCTATCCATCCCTCTACTATCTCATCTATCCATCCCTCCATCCCTCTATCCCTCTACTATCCCATCTATCCATCCCTCTACTATCCCATCCCTCCATCCCTCCATCCCTCTATCCCTCTACTATCCCATCTATCCATCCCTCTACTATCCCATCTATCCATCCCTCTACTATCCCATCTATCCATCCCTCTACTATCCCATCTATCCATCCCTCTACTATCCCATCTATCCATCCCTCTACTATCCCATCTATCCATCCCTCTACTATCCCATCTATCCATCCCTCCATCCCTCTACTATCCCATCTATCCATCCCTCCATCCCTCCATCCCTCTACTATCCCATCTATCCATCCCTCCATCCCTCCATCCCTCTACTATCCCATCTATCCATCCCTCCATCCCTCCATCCCTCTACTATCCCATATATCCATCCCTCCATCCCTCCATCCCTCTACTATCCCATCCCTCCATCCCTCTACTATCCCATCTATCCATCCCTCCATCCCTCTACTATCCCATCTATCCATCCCTCTATCCCTCTACTATCCCATCTATCCATCCCTCCATCCCTCTACTATCCCATCTATCCATCCCTCCATCCCTCTACTATCCCATCTATCCATCCCTCTACTATCCCATCTATCCATCCCATCACACACACACACACACACACACACACACACACACGCACACGCATACGCACACGCGCAACACTGAAGCAATTTGTCAAGTATCACTTTAGTCTCACGCGCACGCACAGGCACACACACGCACACGCGCACACACACGCACACACTATACTCACAAGCACATAAATTAGTAATTTGACAACTATTATTGCCAGCTTAAGGACTGGGTCAGTTGGAGAGTTTGAAGTTGGATTATTGCACGCACAGTTGCACGCACAACTCAAGGAGTCGAGGACTAAACTTTTTCTTTGCCTGATCCAAATACACTCAGACCCCTCCAAGACCCATTAAAGTTACTAGTTACGACTCATATAACACATAATATAATAATCAGAAGCAGACCTATCGGATCTGTTCTTGTCCTCTGACTGTGCATAGAGTTTTATACTACTAGCCAGGTGTTTAGTGCACTTAAAATTGACACTATCATTAGTTTGGATTCAGTCAATTGAACAGCACCACAA
The DNA here is from genome assembly GCF_963924005.1 of Protomyctophum bolini. Classification (NCBI taxonomy): domain Eukaryota; kingdom Metazoa; phylum Chordata; class Actinopteri; order Myctophiformes; family Myctophidae; genus Protomyctophum; species Protomyctophum bolini. The sequence goes on from NC_137866.1 coordinate 26,807,474, forward strand.
TTAAAACTATTTAATGAGTAATGTGAAAAGACTGATGAACTATTATATCGCTGCCTTGGGCTCAGGTATGTGAGAGGAAGCAGGTGGCTGAATATATTACAGCAATGCAGATTGCACTCAAGCAAGCTCCAGCTTTTATGTGTGAGTGTGGACTATCTGTACTATTTCACCACTGTGTTGTGTATACTACCCTTTGTAATACACTAGAATTAGAAATTTCGCTCATCCCAGAGTTACGTTGCAGAGCACTATGGGAAGAAGGAAATTGCGGGAGTTGACGCCACATGTAGTAACGGATGGGTTATTAGTTATTATGTGTCCTTATTAGTGTAGTGTAGTAAACACGTTATGGCTCGTACACACTGCCCGGTATTTGCTCCGATTATGCTGTCGGGGAGCATTTTTGGCGCTTGCCGACAAAACCCCCGATCTGACGTTAAGCGGTGCCCAAAAGGTATATCACGATCTACCAGTAGATCACAAAGGCTTTGCAGGTAGACCACATGCCCCTAAAAATATATATAATTTTAATATAAAAAAAGATTTTTGCATCTGC
>NC_137866.1:26808229-26848229 GCF_963924005.1 Protomyctophum bolini
AGCAACAGCGACGGGTCACTTTAGTAGGACAGGGAGGGACGAAAGAATTAAGAACCTAGAGAGAGTTAGAGAGAAAGAGGTCTCGCTTTAATTAAAAAAAAGAAAAGAAAAGAAAATCTGCTCCTTAAAACCCACCTGTTTGAACTTCAAGGCAGCTGCATGGTTCGGTTGGGTGCTTTTCCTAATCCGGTGGTTTCGGAGTTTTTGTTGATTGCCTGCAGGTTTGGCTGGTTGTCTGTCTACTCTCCATGGTTTTTACCGGTACGTGTGAGTCGCCCGAGGCGTTGGATCCTATATAGCTGCCCGGCGGAGGACACAGGCAGCGGCCGCGTCTGAGACAGAGCAGAAGGACACGGTGTCGACTGTCGAAATTGGATGGATGGATGGATGGATGCTGCCGGCCGTTTAGTCTACTATACTGTTTTGCCGAGCCGTTATTTGTCTGAGGCGCGAACTGGAAATAGCAACAGCCTGTCTACTGTCTAGGTTCATGTGATGCGTCTGATACCGGTCCATTTGGTCTATTTTTAGCACTGTTACGATGATGAAATTGGCTGTTTAGACTAGGCTACTTCCTCCCCGTGGCCACACCGCTTAATAGTTTACATGCTTTGGAGTCATGTTGGTCTTATTTCCTCTCTAGCACTAGCCTAATTAACTGAGTGATTGACAGATTTGGTAATTTGATTTATTATTTATGAGTTCCTTGAAGTTTTGAGGCCTACAATATCTACAAAAGAGGAATGGTTTATATATATAGATTCACCAGACGAGAAAAGATCCATAGCGATTTGACCTCTGTTTAATTCATATTTTGGCTATAGCCTAGGCTATATATGCATCTGTCACAAAATGCGCACTCTTTTTAATTGATACATTTGGACAGGGCAGATGTTCATTATAGGCCTACTCCAATTCAGTAGGCCTACACTGAATATATCAAGATATAATCTTACTATATAGGCAGATAACAGTAGGAGTTATAGCCTAACTACAGCGAAAGCTGGCGGTTATAAGACAATTAACAACAGGTGCTATAGTCTACATCAGGCCAGGGACAGGGTTTTATGCAGCTTCATGGGGCAGAGAGGTCTGGTCTTCTGTATCATCCAAACAGCCGAGGTTTCTCCTTCCTCTTTTTACACGACAAAAGTTTAGTTTTTAGTTTTAGTTTTGTTAGGGGGAAAGAAAAAAAAGTTAATTGTCAGATTCGAGAGTTTTTTGGCTACACAAGCAAATGCTGGTTTCCCAGATACTGCATGGGGAAACAAATTAGGGATCGCTATATGCAGCTCGGAGCCTATCTGTTATTTTTATTTTTTTTGAGTGGTGCAACCACTCCTACAACCAGCAATGTCCGTGCGTATCTATGTGGCCGTCATGAGAACGAGTATGTGACTTATTAGTACCAGTAGGGGGCGCCAGAAACAGAGAGAGAGATAGTGATGTGCCTGCTGCCTGCTAATGAGAGAGAGAGAGAGAGAGAGAGAGAGAGAGAGGGGGGAGGTGGGGGGGGGGGGGATTGCAACACTCAGTTCACACGGGTGTGATTCTTTTTTAGTTAATAACCCTGAAGACTTATTTTTTTCGGGTGTGTGTGTGTGTGTGTGCTGCAGGGATATACTCATATCATATATAGAATGATGGAACTGGATGAAATGCAGCATTTTTACAGACAGCCTGGAGGAGACTAGTCTGTGACGCAAACGACTGTAACAAATTCCACGTCTGTGTATTGTAAACTGTAGGCCTATATGAATTCACATTCGTGCATTTGGTATGAATGATGACATTGTGGACCAAGTCCAAGCAGAGAGTGAGTAGCCTATATACTGGAGGATAAAATGGACCAAAAACTCGGTCCATATACACCCTCTTGTTTAAACTGCTTTTAACCTAACTAAATATCATAAATGTTAGTGAGGCTGAGAGGATATAGGCTACTGGCTACACACCTGTTTTTACCGTTTGTTACCACCAGGTGGCGACAACGAGGGATCATATATCGCTACACTTGCTGTTGCGGCAGCAGCCCTTTTTCCTCAACTTTTAGCTCATCATATATGCGAGAAGAGTTGACTCCCATCAGCAGACTATAGGCTACTCAGTAGAGTCAGAGTGGGCCTGTATGTTTGGTGTTGTCTGTCTGTTGGGAAAGCCATGGGCCAAGATAAGAAGAATGCAGTCAAACTGACTGTACTGTAAGTGCCTGTTTTTCCTCTTTTAGCAATATCCTGTCATCTGAACATGGCATGTTCCGATGTTCAAACCGCACTAACCAGTGAGCAAACCCCAAACTGGGTATGTTCATGTCCAATTTGGGGTCTGTCTGTCTGTCTGTCTGTCTGTCCGTCCATCCATCCATCCATCCATCCATCCATCCATACATAGGTATGCGGTCTAGCTTAACTTGGACTCAGGGGGGTGGACGCCTCTGCCTTGCATAGTCCCCAGTGAATAGGCATTTTGCCCTTCACTGGTAACCTTATTTTGGATTTGTTTTAAATATAGGAAGGTTTTATGGGCTGGGCTTTTTACTAAAAAGCCCCCCCTTTTAAAATACTACACACATACATACATACCCACCTACATACATACACTTCAGACGTTTTAGCAGTTTTTAAGGACCCACTTTTAGGCCAGTGCACCAGAGCAAGCTTTTGCCTTTTTTTAAACCCCACCCATTTTAACCAAATACATACATCCATCCACCCATCCATACATCCATACATACATGCATCCATTTCTCTCTTTAAATCTTGCATTAAAGCTGCGATCCATAACTCAAACCTGGTCTGCTGCATGAGAGGCCAAATGTCTGCCACTCAGCTGAGAGGCAATGGCTTGGTCAGGGCGATGGATGGGCTCCAGCAGGCACAGGCACTACTTGTCAAGTTGTCAACTAGTAGGTGTCCTACTACTCGGCCGACGCCATGCAGGGTCTATACATGTATCCGTGTCAGAGTAGGGAGACCACCTTCATCCACAGCAGATGTGTATCTATTATAATATATAGACCATACTCTGCCTGCCTGCCTGCCTGTCTGTCAGTCATGTTACCCTGGCAGCTGCTCAGTACTTTTATTTGGTGTTTAATAGTTACTGTCTACTAGTGTCTATAGTACTCATATCTCTCGGTCTGTCAGCCTGCCAGTGTGTCCCAGTCCATCCAGCATAACACACCCAGTGCGCTGTATGGCTTTTTATTCCTATCTGACTGTGTGTTGAGGGCTCATATAGGGATGGAAGCCATGCATTGCGCTGGGAGCAAAGCACGCTGGTATCTGGAGGACCACGGAGAAATTAACTCTGTAACTCACACACGCGCACACACACGCGCATGCACACTGTCATGCATGGATGCACTTGTGAACATAAATGGGTATATGGGAATATGGGGTTAAGTCCAGGCACACAAATATACCTCCTTGAATGTATACAGATACATAAATTAATGTATAGACCCATGCTGTGTATGTGCATGAACAACGACACCCATGCAGCGGTGGCTCAGGGGTAGAGCGGCCGGATGGTAACCGCAAGGGTGCCAGTTCGAACCCGGGTTCCCCCAGAGTTAGTGTTCTTGAGCAAGACACTGAACCCTATAGTTGCTCCTGGTGGTTTCCGCCACCATCTGTGTATGAATGTGTGTGTGAATGGGTGAACGTAATGCACAATCTATGTAAAGCGCCTTGGATAAAGGCGCTATATATATGCACCTTTTACCATTTACACAACCCACACAAACATCACACATTCTCAAGTCTGAATCATGAATGTAGTAGGGCCACATGTGGGTGCATGGTGCAGGGTAAAGTAATGTAGTAGGGCCACATGTGGGTGCATGGTGCAGGGTAAAGTAATGTAGTAGGGCCACATGTGGGTGCATGGTGCAGGGTAAAGTACCTGAATGTACTAGGGCCACATGTGGGTGCATGGTGCAGGGTAAAGTGCCTGTAGGGCCACATGTGGGTGCATGGTGCGGGGTAAAGTAATGTAGTAGGGCCACATGTGGGTGCATGGTGCAGGGTAAAGTACCTGAATGTACTAGGGCCACATGTGGGTGCATGGTGCAGGGTAAAGTGCCTGTAGGGCCACATGTGGGTGCATGGTGCGGGGTAAAGTAATGTAGTAGGGCCACATGTGGGTGCATGGTGCAGGGTAAAGTACCTGAATGTACTAGGGCCACATGTGGGTGCATGGTGCAGGGTAAAGTACCTGCCCACCGTCGTGGAGACTGCCTGGGGTTCTCTTCCTCCACGGTTCCGCTGGCTTATGGCCGGGCAGTCCCAACAAAAACAATAAGGCGGGCGTGTTTGGCAGGTGGGAATCCGGCAGTGGATCTCCGTCGTTGCTCCTCTAGTACAGTGGGAAGGAGTTCGAGGTGGTCTGAGAGTGTACAAATGGAACCAAATGGACCCCAACGGTCCATTTGTCACGCCTCAGAGTTAAATTAAGTTTGGTTTTACAGTAGGGGTTCCAGAGATAGAAATGCCATTAAATAGGGGGCCGTAGCCTAATTCAGGTCAAACATGGGGGCCCTTGAGCCGTACAAATCTTCTCTCATGGGGGTCCTTGGCATGTATTTTCAAATGGGGGGTCCGCAGGCTGATGAGTATCATTTGGGGGGTCCTTGACATGAAAAGGTTTGAGAACCACTGCTTACAGGTTGGAGGCATAGTGTGTTCTTCTTCCACGCTCGTTACGTTATACCACCCCCCCACGCTGCTGACCCTCATCCATGAGTTGTTACACATGACAAGCATACACACTGTAGTTACCCAAGGCTTCCACACACATTGGTATGGATACTGTAATTATAATATCTGCATATGTTTTTTGCGATACAGATCAGCCACCTGTTGCTTCTCTCATTCCCAGAGTCCCAGACAGGGACATAATACTAGTCAGCATCTTCTTATTGTTGACCCTGAACAGGTTTTAATTTCAAACTTAAAGTTATATTTCCCCCAAAAATAATATAACATTTTGTGACTATATTCACTTGCTGTTCACTTGCTTGCTGTGTTTGATTGATGTTATCTATGTTGCTGCATTGTCTGAAGGAAGCCAAACAAAAATAAACTCCTGTACACAAGATGTAAGTACAGAAACTTGAACCTTCTTAGAATTTCAAAAAATGACAATATGATATTCACTTTCTCTCACAAACACGCATACACAGTCATGCACACTACTATGGTTTGCCTGTGTCCAATGTGCTCCTATGTTCACACTGCAGTGGGTCAGTCTGAAGCCGTGTGTGTGCACCCACAGGAGGCCTTTGCTATGTTTCACCAGTTTCAATTGAAACAGGCCTCCACCCTCAGGGGGCCTCCGAGCTCCGACTGACCACCAGGTGTCATACAACCCCCCGCCACCCCTCTCTCTCACTCACTTGCTGCCTCATTCTCTCCCACGATGTTAAAGTTACGCCTATTCCTGTTAATAACCTGGGTAAAATGTGCAGCATTAGGAGGTAAATGGGAGACACTTTTTTTGTGAAGGGCCGACAGGATGAGGACAGGTGTTGTTGCTGTGTAATTGTCGATGGTAATGGCAGCACGCGATATTGAACAGTCAAAACTATTCGTCTCAATACGCCTGTATCAACAGAATAATTATGTCATAGGTGATAGGTAGGCTATAAATGGGGGCCTCATGTTTGGTCTTGAAACGGGCCTCCAGATTCCTAAGGCCGTCCCTGTCACCAGTTGATAAATGGCTCCCTGAAGTCAAACACACTCAACAACCACTGAATATATAGAATAAGTACAGAGAGGACATACAACCAGAATGCACATTCTGGTTTGAATAGCCTCCAACAGAATGAATCAACAGAAGCACAGTTGACTTGCATGCACGCACGCACGCACGCACAGACACACACACGCATGCACGCACGCATGCACGCACGCACACACACACACACACACACAAACACACACACACACACACACACACACACACACACACACACACACACACTGCAGTGTGTCATGCACCTGCTCCCTCAGATAGTTCATTAATATAGGCTAATATATATGCTAATATATTATATAATAGCCTACATATAATGTATTAAATAGCAACTCTTTGATGTAATTTTGAGGGGCGCTATATTCAGCTATTAGTGTAGATTTTCGTTTTACATTGTTGCATCATATAGTGTCTGTGCAAATAGACATATTACGTCATGATAAGAGCGCCCCTCACCTGACACACGGGAGTGATTTTTAATTAATATAATTTAATAATACTACAGTATATGAGTAGTATGAGTATGAGTATGAGTTGTTACTTTCACAACCAGTAGTAGCTATTTTCATATGTGGTTCAGTCTGAGATGCAGTGAAAAATACTGTTGGTGAGTTGATGAGGGCCTCAACAAAAGCACAACACTGCCCCTTAGTGTAATTTGATTTAAGCATCTCTCTCTCTCTCTCTCTCTCTCTCTCTCTCTCTCTATCTCTCTCTCTCTCTCTCTCTCTCTCCCTCCCAGCTCCCACCTTCTCTCACTCTCTCTCTCTCTCTCTCCCTCCCAGCTCCCTCCCCAGGCTCGGCTCCAGGATGAAATGACTGAGGGGGCATTTGAAAATGGCGAGGGTGCACATCTAATTTTTATATAGTAAAACTATGCTGTATGTACATAAAAGTGAGGGTGCAGAATTTGGAACGGAGGGTGCTGGGCACCCTCTGGCACCCCCGTGGCGCCGGGCCTGGCCTCCCACTCTCTCTCTCTCTCTCTCTCTCTCCCACCCTTATTTTGGTGTGTGTGTGTGTGTGTGTGTGTGTGTGTGTGTGTGTGTGTGTGTGTGTGTGTGTGTGTGACTAACCATCAGCTTGGGAAAAAAAACATTATGGTATGGGACAAGGTGTTGAGAACCCCCCTTCAATCACCATATCAGACTATACGCTGTAAGTGAGGCTGGAGGCATGAGGTCTGGAATGGCATCCAGAAGAGCGAAGCAGAGCTGAACAAAGCAGCAGCAGAAAAGGAGAGCTATAGGCGAAACCGAAAGGCACCTCAATCGGTGTCAGCAGGCGACGGCAGCGCATTCAAAGGCCATCACTGCCAAAGAGACTGCCTCTCACATGCATTTGTGCCATGGTCTCTCCAGTCGAGACTGAAGGCCGCTACTACAATGAATGTGGAAATATGTAGCGCAATAACAGCATGGCACATAAAAGCAATATTTGTACAGTAAGTATGACAGTTGCGTGGAGGCAACGTAGTACAGATGGATTCCTGTGGCATGCAGAATTGTTTGTGCATGGAGTGATATGTGCTAACAGAGTGGTTTCGTAGGAGAAGCCGGACGGATAAACGGGCATATTGGTTTCCATTATAGTAGAAGGATATGCATCATCGTGTGAAACATGTTATAGAGCTGTCCATTCTGCCTAGCTGTCACAATTGCATTTGCAAAGTGGGGAACAGTCCACATTTGCATTGCTGCATTTGCAGGTACAGTCACCTTTACAGGTGCTTCTGGATCAGCTCTCTGCAAGCTCTGGAAACTAGGGGTGCACGATTATGAAATTATGACCCATATCCGATCTCCGATTATTTGCAGGGTCATATCTGCCGATACCGATACCGAGGACCACAATGGAAACAAGTCTAGGCCCTAGGGGCTTGGCCCAAAGCATGTTAATAAGTATTAAATCAATCAATAAATAGCCATTTCCAAGTGTCTGTTTTCACAACTGAATGACTACTGAATGAGATGAGTACACAAATGTAATGTTATTTTTACTCAAGATTTTACATCATAATGATTTGGCTTTTGTTGTATAGACTAGAGGTACTATACACTTTTGATTTATATTGAACTAGTTTTTTACATTTTTCCTTTAAAAACATTTAGCTGGTGAAAACCGATTAAATATATTAATATATATATTAAAATATATTATTATTTAGAGACCGTTCCGATATGGCATTTTTATGGCCGATACGGCCTATTCCGATTATGCTACCGATTAATCATGCATCCCTCTGGAATGGTCAGCCAAACTGACACCCCACCTTCTTCCTTGGCCCACCCATGACCCTTCTTCCTTGGCCCACCCATAGTTCTGTGGAGAAGGAATCACTTGGTGGCTTGATGTGCTGGTGGCCCAGATGCCCGCTTGGTAGACTGCAAAAGCCAATAGGCGGATTTTCACATATTTCACATATTTCATTGATAGTCTTGTGATTTGATATTTAAAATAGATATTTGACAATGGCTGTCCTAAAGAAGCCTCATACAAAATGTGGCGCTTTTATCTGCAAGTGCACAATTCTCCTAAAAAAGTGCACTAAGCCACCAGTCTATAGGCCTACTTCTCTCTGCGCTGCAGCCCCACAAAAATGCATTTGTGCACTTCTTTACATCTGTGATGATGTTACAAAGTTCTGATTCTGTCGTTTTACACACTTCTTAGACTGAGAGCAGGTGAGCACAACAATACGTCTATAGTTTGAAGAACAATTAAATAATGCATGTACTATGAACTGAAGTTATGATATTTAAAATAAAGGTTGATGTGAATTGAATTCCTTGTAATGCATTTATTTTTCATTGATTCTTGACATTTTACATCTCTATTTGGCCCATGTGTATATGGATCCTATATCCACACAACACTGGCTGTATCCCAATAATTTGGGGCAATTTATTCTTGCCTTGAATGTATTGGGAATTTGGGATACAATCAATCAATCAATATATATTTGTGTGTGTGGAACTTTCTGTCTTTTGGTAGAAGGGTTCGTTTTTATTTTCTGTTCCAGACTTCCAGTAGGTGGCGGCAGCGCCTCGATCCTCTCAGCCTCTGGGTGGCGGTATGCGCTTTACATTGGAGATAACCATAACCCCCGTTAATAAACCTCTACGAAGAAGAAGGGGAGGAGACGGAAGTGGGTCACGTTTTAGAACTCTCCTCCAAAACAATGTTCTGTGTTGTTATGAAATCTGCAGTGTGAAAAAGATGTAGCTTTCATAACAGGCTCTTCCACAACTTAGCCCGTGTGCGAAGTTTCCTCTCATCGGGGCATTGTAGATCTGCAACAACAACAATACCCTCGTCTCGTCTGTTGTGCACAAAAGTTGCAGAAGGCATCATCATCATCATGGCTAAACGCAAACAATCTGCAGCAGGTACAGCCGCGGAGAATCGTACAAAAAAACTAAAGCCAGTGTCTAAAAGAAAGATGCAAAAGGAAGCAAAAGCAAAGAACGGTCCAGGTATGAAAACCACGATTTAATGAATCAATTTATAAATTGACTTAAGTTGAATTTATAATACAGACTGTGAGCGTTGGATTTGACAGCCATGCAGTCTCCGTGCAGGTGCATCATGCCGAGCATTGCAGACTCTAGCCTCGGAGACTACATGCATTTTCCTTTCAAAAGAAAAGAAAACACCCTCGGAGACTCGGAGTATAGAACTCTACTGTAGTCTTCGATCAAGACTGTCTATCATAGATGTATTTTGACTTTTGCTTTCGTATCTATGCAAAACTATGATGATCCAAGGCTATGCTTGATTGATTAATTGATTGATGTTTGCAGAATTACAGTACATTTCAAGTACAACTCAATACAATATATGATCGACTTTGCATAAACCCTGAGTTTAGCACTGTTTAGTGTTTAACCTAAGTTAAAAGGTTAACTAATTGTGTTCATGATGGTGTTCATTTTAATAAGAACCTATATTCTCTGTTTTTAACTTTATTGTGACGTGGTAATAATATAATTGAGTAAGCTGATTGGTAAAAAGACAAATCTTATTCTCACTCTAATGCCAATTTCTTGTTTATTTCCACGAATCCATCCTCTTTATGGATCTGTCTGTCTTCTTGCCTTTTGTACCCTTTAAAAAGTGTCTACTGTATCTCATCCTAGCTGCAAGCAGGGAAGTCCTATCTATCTAACACTAACCCCTAACCACAAGCAAATCTTATATCATATTTGTATTAATATCTGGAATCTAGAGTTGCAATACCAACCCTAGACAACCTATCTGATTGTATTAAACAACCAACAATATGCAGCTTTGCGGAAATCTTGAACTTTCCATCCATAGACATGTTATGAGTTACCTTCTGTCAATAAAACCTTCTGGTGATAATTCTTCCAAGTGAACATAATGCAGGAAGCACCAGGCAGGTTGCTTTATTGAAAACTAGCACTTCCGAAATCCAACACTGACTAAATGTCATTTAATACAGTCAGATAGCACTTTTCTGTAATACGAGTATTGGCTCACAACTCCCATACAGAAGCTGAACATGAATATCTCTCTACCAGTTGAGACCCTGATGAAGGCACATGCAGGCCCAAAACGCCTTGGTCGGTTTTTTTTAACCCTTGTTTTTTAATAGAATGAAATAAAGGGTTTTTCTACCTCAACTGCACAGACCTGCCTTGAACCCTCTTTAAAGTTCGGCACCTTCTTAGTTCTTACCTACTTCCACATTGATCTTTACAGATTCAACGGTATAAACGGAATAGCCACATTGTCACGATAAAATAAAAATAGCAGCTCATAACAAGCTCATAATGCGGCACTAGGTGCCACGCTATTAGCTTGTAGATCTGCTATTTTAATAGCTATAATGCTTAAAACACCAAAAGGGGTTCCCGCGAATCCCGCCCAAAATGGGTTTAAAGAAGTCTGGTCCTGTATTAATGAATATCTCTCTCTCTCTCTCTCTCTCTCTGTCCTCAACAGGTAATGGAGTCACGATTGAGAGGAAGAACACATCTAAGCCACGTTCCTCCCCCAAACCAGCAAGGGCCTCTGCCTCCAGGACCACCACCTCCACCACCAGCAAATACTTCACTTCACAACCAAAGACTAGCGATGACGACGACGATGATGAAGAGGACTTTGATATGGTCCCCATGGCAACCACCACTGTTGAAACGGACACAAACCAAGACGATGATGAGGAGGAGAGTGAAGAAGATGATTGGGAGGAGGTCGAAGGTGAGAAGGATATTATAAAGACTGAACATCGCTTACCGGTATTTCTGTCTGTCTGTCTGTCTGTCTGTCTGTCTGTCTGTCTGTCTGTCTGTCTGTCTGTCTGTCTGTCTGTCTGTCTGTATGCAGAATAATTAAGAAGCAAATTTATTTACGCTGTGTGTGTGTGTGTGTGTGTGTGTGTGTGTGTGTGTGCGTGTGCGTGTGCGTGTGTGTGCGTGCGCGTTTATCAGAGCTCGATGGACCTCTGGGCCCAGCAGGGCCATCAGAGCTGGTCCTGCCGTCCCAACCAATCGAGATTGAGATTGAGACTCCAGATCTTGTTCACAAGAGACAGAAAAGGTTTGTGTATGTGTGACTGTACTGTACACACATTCAATTGTTTTTCTTTTTTCTTTGTTTGCTCTTTCTTGCACTCTTTATTCTATCCCTTTTGTTTGCTGTTCTTGCTGTGATTCATTGATTGATGTGATGGAAGTTTTACTCTTATGTACCTGATCCTGTACACAACAAAGTAGCCTACAAACTTGAACCTTGTGTTGCACTGTAGAAGTTCCCATCGTCAACCTCTCTCTACGATAGCTACTGATTAAATCCCTTTGCTGATTGGTCAGGGAGAAGAGGAAGGCGGAGTGGGAGACGTACCTGAGGAGGGTGGTGAATCGCTTCAACAAGGATCTGCTGATAGACACACACAAGGTACACACACACACAGACACACACACACACACACACACACACACACACACACACTTTAACCATTTATTTATGTCCACACCACCGACAAAATAAGTTCAACAAACACACTTTCTAATTGTCTCTCAGGTTCACCTGATGTGCCTCATAGCCAATGGGATGTACCGGAATCGACTGTGCAACGAACCAGATCTGTTGGCCATCACTCTGTCTCTACTGCCGGTCCACTTCAGTAATGTAGCCAAGGAACGCATAGACAATCTCTACCTCTCTGGACTGCTCAAATGGTGCATACGTGTGTATATGTGTAGTGTATGTGTGTGTGTGTAGGGTCTATTATGTATTGCACTTTTTGTGCAATTCCAAATAAAACAATTAAAATGTGTTTGCGCAGTAAAATCCCTTGTTTTAATTGAACTTCTTAGAGTATATAGTGTTACATTTGTGTTAGTAAATTGACACTTGATTCACTGCTGATCTGCCAGTAGACTTGAGGTGAGGTGCTGGAGTCACAATGAGGTATATAAGAAAAAAAGCACACTCAAATCTGTGCAAAATCAGATTTTTGTAATTTACAAGACGGCAAGCTTTCGGTTGTTAGACCTCCTTCAGGCTGCTTACATGTACTTGTAGCTTAGACCTAAAAATATATCAATCCTATGTGATAATTTCTGCTCACCTTTCTTCATGATAAACTCTCTCTCGCACGCACGTGCACACACACACACACACACACACACATACACGTCGTACACACTACACTCACATCTGCTGCTGTATTTCTCTTTCTCACTCTTCCCTCCGTCTTCTCCATCTCTCCAGGTTTGTTGCTACGTTCACCCTGAACCCCAGTCTTGCCTACGAGGAGCATCCGGACCCCAGGGGTCTGCTGGAGAGACGGCTGGCCAGCCTGTCTGCCAGGGACCACCGGGAGATGACGCATGTTAGTACTACCTTCATCTCCGATATCTGCTATATACTGGATGTGTCTGTCTACAAGTTGACTCGTACTACCTGATGAAAGGTCTGAGCAACCGAAACTTTGGATTTACATTCAATTGGGGCGGCGGTGGCTCAGGGGCAGAGTGGCCAGATGGTAACCGCAAGGTGGCCAGTTTGAACCCGGGCTCCCCCAGAGTCAGTGTCGGAAGAGCAAGACTCTGAACCCCTAATTGATCCCGAGTCCTGATGTGCTGGTTGGTGCCTTGCATGGCGCGGCAGCCATTGGTGTATGAATGTGTGTGTGAATGGGTGAATGTAATGCACAATCTCTATAAAGCGCCTTGGATAAAGGCGCTATATAAATGCACCATTTAAGGTGTGAAGACAGTGTGAAGGATTATGTTCTTTGCTTTTCTCATGCGTTGACTGCCTACTCTGCACCTGTCCCTTGACACATGGGAGAAATGCAACAGTAAAGTTGCATTCACTCCGAATATCACTTTATTGTCGATTACGTTTGTGCACTGCTGCCGAATATTTTATATTATAATTTTTCCGCAGCTGTCTAGTGGGGTGTTGGTGACACTGTGACAGGCAGCTAGTTATAGCCTTTCGTATCTGCAAAACGCAGCGAAATAACACTGGTGTGTAACCACCTTAAATTCAGCAGTATAGTGGAAATTGATTTTCCAATTTGAATGTATAACCCAGCTAATGTTATAGTTGTCTCTCTTTTTTTTTGTTTACCCTTTGACCCATACGCTTTGTGTTCCTACAGCTTTTCCTATTGGTTCTAAGGTCCCTGCAGCTCTTCTGCCGATTGGTTATCTCCCTGCAGCCGATTTCCCTCAAACCTCCACCTGCTAGGGTAACGAGTACCGACAATCTGTTTCTTTTGTTCCACTGTGCTTTGTGTTTGTTCACTTTCATTCAAATGTAGAGTACGTTCAGAATTACATTTTTAATTAAACAGACCCACTTACCAACCCCTCTTCTCACTGCCGCTGCAGGGAAAACGAGCTAGTTCCTCCAGCAGTGCCCCAGGAGAGAGCAACCCTCCTGGCCAGACAACCCCCAAAGACAGCACCACGCCTTCTGAGCCCAGGGTGTCTCGTGGTGCCAAAAGACCTGCTGGAGGGAAGGCCAAAGGAGAGCGCGGGGGAAAGAAAGCCAAGAGGAAAAACATAAAAGAGGAGGAAGAGGTGGGGGGAGGGAGGAGTGTGACGATAGGCGGACAGAAGCCCAAGAACTCGAAACGCCGCAGTGTTGCTTCAAAGGTTAGCTACAAGGAGGAGAGCGGGAGCGAAGGGAGGGAGGGCTGGCTCAGTGAGGCGGAGGAGTTTCAGGTGAGCAGTGATGAGGAGAGCGAGGATTCTGAAGGTGGGGCTAAATCCCAGAAGGGCAAGAAGGGGAAAGGAAAGACTAAAGGCAAGACAAACTACACAATGCCACAAAATAAATCCCTAAAGGGGAAGAAGGGGAAAGGAAAGGGTAAGGGCAAGACAAACTACACAACGCCACAAAATAAATCCCAGAGGGGTAAAGGAAAGAGCAAAGCCAACACAGCAATGCCACAAATCAAGAGTGGAGGATGCGCGAGTAAGAAGGTGACGAACAAGCAGGAGGATGACAAGTGGGAGGAAGTGGCGGACGACAAGAGAGGAGGAGGACGAGTGATGATAAACAAAGGATTCACTAGAAAGAGCGGAGGCCTAAGGATACGCGGGCCAGGTGCAGACGAGTGGCTGGAAGTATACGTACCCAAAACGTCTTCCTGGGTTTGCGTGGACGTGCAGCAGGGGATCGGCCGGCCACACCTCTGCCCCCAGAATGCAACAGCGCCCGTGACCTACGTGGTGTCCGTGGACGGGCATGGGCACCTGAAGGACCTGGGCAGGAAGTACGACCCCACCTGGATGACATCGTCCAAGAAGAGGCGGGTGGAGGAGGACTGGTGGGAGGATACGTTGAGGCCATTCCTGGGACCGGAGAGCGAACGGGACAGACAGGAGGACAAGGAGGTGAGACAGACAGACAAATATTATATAGTGGATGACCGTCATGACATCCAGTCCACTACACCAAATGATCTGTGTTAATTTAACGGGATAGTGTACAAAAACAACAAATGTAACCAAAGAGTAGCACAGGCTGCAGTGGGCTCCCTCGACATAAATAGGATCTGTGGATAATGAAACCTAAGATAGTTTAATGTTTTGTTCGAGAACTTCCATGGCATAAATTACACAGGTCTGTTAATATCAGTTTCTTAAGCTGTAGATATGCTTATTTTATTTTTGTTTGTTAAATTCCTGTGTGGATAAAAAAAAATCATAAGCCTTTGTTTGGGACAGAGCTCATTTTCTGAATTTCACCCCCAATTCCATTTTAAATCTGAGGTGGGAACCCATAATGGAGGTAACGTCCGAGTTGGACATTCAGTGTTACACTACAGTCAGTGTTTAGGTTGCTGTTATGCTCGTAGTCTACATACAATAACAATATAAACATCAAACGTCATATGAGACTAGAATAGAGGCTACTACTACAAATATCACAGGTGTTCTGGTGCGATGTTTGAAGGCAATTTGGTGATGGAATTAAGACCTGCCTGCCCCATTCAGCCTCCACTGCACCCTTAAGCTGAATTCCAAATGTCTGCCTCCTCCTCCTCGCTTCCTCCGTCATCTGTACTCCAGCATGGCAGTGTTACGGTGAAATTGGTGACCTGCAGAAATATGTGACAATGGCGTAGACGTCGCATAACGTCAGTGTACGAAGAACGTATTTAAGGGTCCGTCCGTAGCACTGCCATGCTGGAGGACAGATGACGGAGGAAGTGAGAAGGCAGAAAATTGAGTATTGGAATCTGTCTGTCTGTCTGTCTGTCTGTCTGTCGCTCTCTCTCATAATCTCCAGCTTAATGCCAAGATGATAGACAAGCCTCTTCCAACAGGCATTGCAGAGTATAAGAACCACCCCCTGTATTGCTTAAAGAGGCACATGTTGAAGTATGAGGCTCTCTATCCCCCCACAGCAGCTGTACTAGGCTACTGCAGGGGAGAGCCTGTATACTCTAGGTGAGTAGTAATGCACTAGGTGCTCAAACAATAACTAGATATATTACACGCATGCATGCACACACACACACACACACACACACACACACACACACACACACACACACACACACACACACACACACACACACACACACACACACAGAGAGACTGAGAGAGAGAAAGCCAACAGACTTGCTTGTGAAATGCATATTATTTGATTAAAACATTAATACAGTCTTGATGAAGTAAGCACACATTCTTAGAAATAGAACACACACACACACACACACACACACACACACACACCAACAGACTCTTACTTGTGAAATTAGATGTTCTTTGATTAAAACATTAATACATTATTGATGAAGTAAGCACACATTCTTAGAAACAGAAATTCCTACTAGAACCAAAGACTTGGCTTGGCTATTCCCCATAGCATAACCTTTATTGGTTATTAGGGATGTACGATATCAGCATCTGCAATATCGGCCTTAAAATTGCGATATAGGTATCAAAATAATGTTCCGGGCGTTATATTATTTCATAAAATATTTATTTTTGAATGGGAATGGGGAAAAGTCTGAAAGCTGCAGGTTCAGTCAGTACTATGTTTAAGTTATATAGACCTAATAAATCAGATAAGAATGCATTCAAATTGGCTAATGGGTGTGAGTGCTGCATAGTGGCCCAAACTCCTAGATGTGAGGACCTACTAGTATAAGAAAAGGACAAAATTTCAATATCCCTACAGTACTTCATTATCTTATTATATGCTTTCAGATTTCTTTCAGGGCGTTTCACGTAGGTAAAACTAGGTATGATGAGAAATAGCCACTACTGGTGTGGTGTGAGTGCACGGTTAGGCAGGCTGTCAGGCTGCTGTGTTGATTTCATAGACTAAAACTAAGACGAAAAATGTTCGTCGACTACCTTTTTCCACTGATGAAAACTAAATGGAAACTATGATGACTAAAACTAACACTAAATATACTGACAAAACTAGACTAAAATGTTAGGGAGGGACTCATTTTACAATTTGTTGCATGCTGAAAATAGACGATCTACAAGCTCACAACGCGTTGCAGCTCAACACGTTGTGGGCTTGTAGATCGGCTATTTTCAGCAAGTGATTACGACGGCATCAAGGCCCTCCAAAACACATTTTGTATCCTATGATATAATCCTATGATATTTTGTCGACTAAAACTAGACTAACACTAAGACATTCCAGGTGACTAAAACTAAATAAAAACTATTCAAGAGACTATGACTAAAACTAAAATCGAAATTTGCTGCCAAAAACAACACTGTCAGGCTGTCTCTAAATGTTATTGTAAAGAAGCATTGTACTTGTTTTCAGGTACTGTGTGCATACGATGCATTCCAAAGACACGTGGCTGAAAGAGGCACGCACTGTCAGACTGGGAGAGGAGCCGTACAAGGTAACATACTCTTTTTTTCCCCTTTTCCCTCTCAGTCCCAACCATCTTGCTGCTCCATGTTTCTCTCTGTCTGTCACTCTCCCCTGATCTTGTCTCTCTTGTTTTATTCCATCCGTCTTTCTCCCAACTCTCTTTCTCCTCTCCTCTTTTACAATATATTAAAAAGTCAGTTTCTCCCTTTCTCGCCCTTCAATCCCCTTTCCAATGATATGTGTGTTGATGACGTACGTGTACGTATGTGAATATTGTTATCACTCTCTTGTCATTAGATGGTGAAGGGTTTCTCTAATCGTTCTCGTAAGGCCAGGATTGTGTCCGAGCAGAGGGAGGAGAAGGACCTGCCTCTGTTTGGAGAATGGCAGACTGAGGAGTACATGCCTCCTATAGTTGTAAACGGGAAGGTAGGTCTCTCTCTCTCTCTCTCAGTCTCTCTCTGTGTGTTGGCAGACAAAAGAGGCTTCAGGGGCTCCCCATGTTTCACGGAATTCAAACATATCTTATAGATATAGGCAATTGGCCATGGATGCTGATCATTGCATAGGCTGCTGCCATCTATTTTGGTATCGGTGATGTGCTGGCCAAGTTGAATAAGCTAGCAGTGATAACTAGCAGTGAACACAATTTTTTATTTTTTAAATGGAAACCCTGTAACGGAAATATTATGTAATTCCTTTCATAGGAATTTTGAAACATGGAAACTAGGGGGTGCTAGAGCACCACCTGCCCATGTCCCTCTGAATAGCAATGTGCCCTTTTGAAAAAACAAACAAAAAGGCAACCGGCCGGTTCCACGCGCTGCACAAGGTGCCCTTTCTTCACTTGAGCACCTGCCCCTCTAAATGTCTGCACGCCACTGCTCAGACATTTTGAAGCCCGGGCAACTGCCACACATCTTCCTTTTCTCGCTCAGTCACAACCATCTTGCTGCTCTCTCTCCTCATGTCTGGCTTGCGTGTTAATCTCGTGCAACTATTTATTATCTTCTTAGCAATAGTGAATTAATCATAAGACGTTCCCCTTTCGATCCTAAAATTGTAGTGGAGTACGTCAGTAGAACTAGACTAAACTAAATCATACTCGAGTATGGTACAGATTACATATAATTTAACAAAGTAAAACTTCCTCAAGATTTTACCACTTCTACCAACAGCATACACATGCACATTTCCTGTCTCTCCTCGTCTGCTAGGTTCCTCGCAATGATTACGGTAACGTGTACCTGTTTAAGCCGTGCATGTTGCCGTTGGGCTGCGTTCACCTCCGACTGCCCAACCTGCACCGCGTCGCCAAGAAACTGGACATGGACGCTGCTCCGGCTATCACAGGCTTTGACTTCCATGGAGGATACTCGCATGCTGTGTAAGATGGTGGTCAATAATTGATAAAACACATTTGCCATATTCAGTCAGAGGTCTGTCAGGGAAGTTTCTTATCTAATCTAAAGAATTTCACTGAGATTAAATATTAAAAATCACATCCGTGTGAAGTGAGGGGTGCTCTTATCATTATACATCATCTCATGAACAACTGAATTTATGTGATTGGTTAGCCGATTTGCTCGTCTACATTTTCCCTTCTATTAAGGGCATTTTATTTTATTTGACCAATCTGGGAACTAAATCGTTACCAAGAAATTTCTTCACCAATGTGTTTCTAAGGGTGTCTAATAACATGTACTAAAATATTGAAATTCAACTCCCATGGGAAATTTGAGTTATTAGCATAATATGTGACCATATCCTATATAAGGCAAGAAATGTCCAAATTGAATCCTTTTTTAAGTAGCATGTGACATGAAACTAGGGGGTTTTCATGATTCTTAATCCATTCCAAGCATTAGTTTTGCACAAAAAATCATTGGGCTAAATTCGGCCATATCCACTTGCCCAATTTATGTGCTGACCTCATCACATTTGTGATGACGGCTATGGCTGTTTTCCTCCCAAGGAGTGTTTTCTCTTACTATTCATTGTCAATGGCATTTAATGTTTGTGTTGCCATAAATTTACGTCATATTTGGTGGACATTTGACCCAATTTCTCCTTTCATTGTCAATGGCAAATATGAGATGTGAGGGGACAAAAGCTGTATATAGGAGGGGCTAGCGCTCCTCAAAAATGATGTTGGAACTAAGAATGCTGTTGTTGTCTGCAGGGTATATTTATTAACATGCGTCTGTGACTGCATGTTTCAGGACTGACGGCTACGTTGTCTGTGAGGAGCACGAGGAGGTCCTCAGAGCAGCCTGGCTGGAGGATCAGGAGATCCAGAAAAAGAAGGAGGAAGAGGTATGTGTGTTTCTTTGTAAGATGTACAGAACATGAACAATTTTGGACACTGAACTAGTGGCAGTATGCAAGAGCCGGGCTTCTTTTAATTTGATGTGCCGCGCAACATTTATTTTGACCATGCATGCACACCTGCGCACCAGTTATGTGCACCCCTGTGTATATCCATAGGTCATGTTTGTGACGACATCCCTACAAACAAACAGGCCACTAGTAGGCTGTACAAATACATACGGAAGTGCTATCTTTGGGCATGAGAATGAATGACTTCAGGGGCCCCTCCTGAGGGCGGGGAGTGAGAATGAATGACTTCAGGGGCCCCTCCTGAGGGCGGGAGTGAGAATGAATGACTTCAGGGGCCCCTCCTGAGGGTGGGGAGTGGCTGAGTCGTCCTGAGTCTGACTCGGTCAGGCTGCGCTCATAGTACACTATTTCTTTATGTAAGCTAAAGAATCCGATGAACACGGAGAGCCAAAAGACAGTTGCCAAGACCCCATACATAGCCTATTTATATTTATACCAGTAAGACGCGCAAACGCGGGAAGCGAACACAGCTGAAACCCTGCAGATCATGTCTGTCTGTCTGTGTGTCTGTCCCGCTGTTACTGTATATGTGGACCTGGCCCCTTTTGTGCCCATATATGGAGCTGAGTGATTGCTGATGCAACACACTCCATATCTGGACGTATAGCGGGACAGACACACACACACACACAGACAGACACACAGACAGACATGATCTGCTAGGTCTCATAGTAAGTGCTCACTGCTTTCGCAATAACGGCTGAAACGGCTGATATATCTTACCAACTTATTGAAGTCTATTACAATATCCATATTTGGGTCGTGAATGTCCCAGAGTTCCATATATGAGAACGACGGCGACATCCAGCACTGACATCAGGCTAATGTAGAAACGTCATATATGGGCATACACGCCTGGCATCGTCATGGTGATACGTACCCCAGTTGGCTGGCATCTTCATCATGACAAGCATCCAGTAAAACCGTATAAAAGAAGGATCAGAAGAGGTGTAGCGTCAATTAGTAGAAACTCCTATTCTTGTCACAGGAGACTCCAAAGCCCTCGTATATCGTATCGTATATCAAATGTGTGAAGATGGCAGATTGTCAATGCGATGATGCAGGAAGCTTGAGCCCAAGAGAAGTGCATGATAGACTGACCGCGCAACGTGACCAAGTCAAAACCCTAAAAGAAGACATGGCTGATAAAGCTGACATCGGTGCTGCCGTCCAACTTCTGGTAAAGTTAAGACTCGACTACAAACAGTTAACGGGTCAGGATTACAAAGCAGGATGTCCGCCCTCAGAAGGTTCTGTTGTTCAAGACAACGGGCCATCGGAAGAAGATGCCGATGTAGATACAGTTGACCCGTGGAATGTGTCCGCCACCAGTGCCAAGGGAGTGGACTATGACAAACTGATAGTCAGGTTTGGTAGCAGCAAAATCGAGAAGGAGTTGGTGGACAGACTGGAGAAGGTGGCCGGCCAGAAAGCACACCGCTTTCTGAGAAGAGGAATATTTTTCTCTCACAGAGATATGCACCAGGTGCTGGATGCATACGAGAGGAACAATCCCTTCTATCTTTACACGGGCAGAGGACCCTCGTCGGAGGCCATGCATGTTGGACACCTCATCCCCTTCATCTTCACCAAGTGGCTGCAGGACGTGTTCGACATCCCCCTGGTCATTCAAATGACGGACGACGAGAAATACCTGTGGAAGGACATGACGCTGGAGCAATGCCACCACTACGCGATGGAGAACGCCAAGGACATCATCGCCTGTGGCTTTGATGTCAACAAGACGTTCATCTTCTCCGACCTCGACTATATGGGTTCGTCACCGGAGTTTTACCGTAACGTGGTGAAGATCCAGAAACATGTCACTTTCAACCAGGTCAAGGGGATCTTTGGCTTCACGGAAAGCGACTGCATAGGAAAGATCAGCTTCCCAGCCATTCAGGCAGCTCCGTCCTTCAGTAGCTCCTTCCCTGAAATCTTCAAAGGCAGAGACAATGTTCCGTGCCTTATCCCCTGTGCCATAGACCAGGACCCCTACTTCAGAATGACCCGTGATGTGGCCCCCAGGATCGGCTATACAAAGCCGGCCTTGCTGCACTCCACCTTCTTTCCTGCCCTAGGGGGTGTTCAGAGAAAGATGAGCGCCAGTGACCCCAACTCCTCCATCTTCCTCACTGACACGCCCAAGCAGATCGAGAACAAGATAAAGCAGCATGCGTTCTCCGGAGGCAAGGACACACTGGAGGAGCACAGGACGCATGGTGGTGACCCAGACGTAGACGTGTCCTTCATGTACCTGACCTTCTTCCTGGAGGACGATGAAGAGCTGGAGAAGATCAGACGGGACTATACCAGTGGAGCCCTGCTATCGGGGGAGTTGAAAAAGCGTTTGATTGACACGCTGCAGCCAATGATTGCCGAACACCAACGGAAAAGGAATGAAGTGACGGACGCCAAGGTCAAGCAGTTCATGACCCCCAGGCCGTTGAACTATCTTTTGGGCAATGACAAGAATACCAATGTAAATCCTGTCACAATGTGACATCTCAAGAATGCATGTGTGAACTGGGAAACGGAATTCAAATCAAATTCAACACCTTCGGTGCAGGAGTACCTCAGGGGGGGGTGCGTTTGAGTACACCAGCGGACCTGGAGGTGCACATCACCGAAAAGGTAGATCACGATCTACCTTTTAGGTCACAAAGGCTGTGCAGGTAGACACAGAATATTTAAAGGGACACTTCACCCTTTTTGCAAAACAATATGTTAATGACGTTTAGAAGATTTAGAATACTTTTCCTGGGAATCTTTATTATGTGTGTGATATGTGGTATTAGATCATTTAGATTTTAGCAGTGAGCCCAGTGTCTATGATGTCATGGAGACTGGGCTCACTTTCTTCCTGGACGGTGGACAGTCTCGCGATTCTTGGCACGTTCAGAAACGTACTTTTTGCCGTTTAGATACCTCTATAAACTTACACAGTGTACACATTGAAAAGCAACACAGCAGACAATAATGTGTTATAATTTATGTCTTCTGTTAATTGCCAGAAGTGATTACTTTACAAAAGATCTGTCATTCAGAAATATTGTTTGTGTAGCTCATGTTCATGAGCTGGTCACTGAGCTCTATTGACTCCAGTGCATTCTGCCGAACTTCCGGGTACAGTTTGGCTTCCATGGTGCAATCTGCCGTCTGGAATTGCGTGATAGCGAAAATGACGTTGGTGACTTAACCTCAATTTCATATACCTTGGACTACATGTTGTCTCAGTAAGACAGCCCTCCCCCTATCCACAAGGAGGAGCAGTGCACCAAAGCATTATGGGAATTTTAGTCCAGGAGGGAAGTGAGCCCAGTGCCCATGACATCATATAGACTAGAGTATACTCTGGGCTCACTGCTAAAACCAAAAAATGTAAAACCACATATTACACACACAAAGACCCCCAGGAAAGTTTTCGAAATCTTCTAAACGTCATTAACAAACATTTAAAAAAGAGTGTCCCTTTTAATTTAAATAAAAAAAAAACCTGTCCGCTCAAACCCACAATGCAATAGGGCTATTTTGTTTTCAAGAGAGTTGCTGTGCACAAAAATGTCAGTAGCATTACAAATACTAATAAAAATACCCTTCCTATTCCATTTCCTCCCCTCTATTTCCCATTCCAAGTGCATTTGTCTTAGGCTATTATGTAATGCCAGCTCATCTATTCCAAAGCCCCCTCAAGTATTTAAACCAAAAAATTCTGGTGAGTAGATCTTGTTCAGCTGGTCATTTTGAAAATAGCTCTCAAGTCGAAAAAGTGTGGGCACGCTTAACTTTGGTCCCAGCCTTACTCATTTGCGAAGAGAATAGCCTGGTCGGGTCGGAACATCCGTCAGATGTATTTCCCCCGAATACGATATTTTCCGACCAATCACAACACTTGTTTCATACAAAGAGAATGTAAACTGATTTGTAAAGCGTCAATGTAATTTCCTTGAGCGGTACTTCCGCCAAAATCCTGCTACTTCCGCCAAAATCCAGAAATGCACTCTATAGCGTAGGTCCTGCCCAGCATTGGGCAGCCCTGGTGTACAGTATAGAAAAATGACTCTGAGTTCAAATTCCTGGAGGTGCCTGTCTGTCTGTCTGCGTGCTTATGTGTATTATTGTTTTGTGTGTATATATAATTTCTGACTAATTTCTATTTGGACATTTTATTACTGGAGAATCCGACAGTTAGTTGGCTCTTTTCAACCCATGTAAATGTTATTGTCTCATTGTGTTTTCCAGAAGCGAGAGAAGAAGGTGATCTCTAACTGGACTCTCCTAGTGAAAGGTCTTCTGATCAGAGAGAGACTCCAACGGAGATATGGTAAGAAGAACCAGGAGCCTGGTGGAGCAGGGACCTCGAGTCAGACTCACACCCCAGCCGGAGACGGGGCAGATGGGCTGTTATCAGACGATGATGAGGAGGTTGAAAGTGGAGGTCCTGCAATAAAGACAGCTGCAGAGACTCTGGCCATGTCCTGGCCTCAGAACAGACAGGAGGAAGAGGATATGAATGCAAATGTACCGACAAAGAAAACAACCAAACGAGAGAAGAAAGGGCAGCAGAAACACCTTTTCCCCTTTGAGAACGTGTGATGTGGGAAACCAGTGGCAGCGGCTTCATGTGCTGATGACCAGTGTCTTGCATATGCCTGTCGTATGCAAAAACAATTTCTAAACTACTATGTGTAATATGGCTAAAACATAAACATCAATTGATTGTTTCCTGTATGTCAGTGGGAAGCTGGTCCATTACCTTATCAAGCCTTGTTCTTGTGGTTCAAACACTGGAAATTATTTAGCTCAGGGCTATATGCGAGGGTACACTACACTGCAGTGGTTTTCATGGGTCCAGGGACCCCTAGGCGTTTAACTTCAATTCATTCATCATTCATCATTACATTTAATTAACTAACTACAAACTGTTAAAGTCAAATAATGTATGAATGACTTTCCTATAGCAGTAGGCCTGTTTCAAATCACTATGAATCTATTTCACACGTACAATTATGACATTAAGACAATTTCAATTAATTGAAAACAGAATTCAATATTTGAATAAGAGAATGATTTGAAATGTGGGTCCGTGGCCGGCCAATCTGAGAACCCATCGTCAAAAAAGAAAGTAAAAACAGTGCCCTCTTTTCCTTTGAATTGAGGGAGTCAACAGTTTGTCTCGAGAGACTTGTGGCCGGCTAACAGCAAATGAGAGTAAATTTGAGGGTCTGTGACATGAAAACGTTTGGAAACCCCTGCACTACAGCTCCTGTCTGTAGCAGATGTAAGTCACTGGGATCTCTCCCTTCATGGAGACGAAGCCTGGAAGACGAGGACAAGCATGCCATGCTGCTGTGTAACCTGAACTGTAGGTGGCGCTACATGAGTTTGGCCTGTACACCCAAAGAGCAGATGGACGCTTAGTCGCATACGATACAGTACTCCCAGTCCCACTAAAACCACAGACCAACACAATGTATCTGAAGACGACGGACACATCCTCTCCTCTCCACTCTTCAACTCTGTTTCTCTCGCTCACATTGATCTTATGACTTGCTCTTCCTTCCCAACACACACACATACAGTACAGTACACTCTAGTCACTCCAGCTACTTACCATGAGTTTTTAATTTTTTTACATCTTTTACTGTATTCTGTTATCTGTTTCATCTCTATCACTCTTGGTCTCTTTCAGAATTTCTTGAATCTCTCTTCACATAGGTTTTATAATATGGAAAATAGGTGAATGCATGTTATTAGACACTGTTTTTGTATCAAATATTTTTTCCAAGAAACGTTTAAAAACAACACTGTTCTGTACTGTAGTGTTGTTTATTTTCATATATTTCCAATATATTTTAAGGTCAAACTACACATGGATGGTGCAGAGATTTCCTGCAGTGTTTCAAGGACAGACCTGGGTGTGTTCTCAGTCACAGCCTAGACTCAGAGAGTACAGTAGTAGCTTATTTAATTTTTTTATCTATAGTTTTTATCCCACGATTTTGCAACCCATTTTTTCACCCAGAAAATCAGAGGAAGTGTAGCGCCCAGGATTACATTAGATAATGTAATCCTGGGCGCTACACTTGGGGGGGGGGGGGCAGCGGACTGACCTCATGCTTCCTTCTATGCATGAGGAGTTCAAGCTTCTTCTTTTCACCGGCCGGACGTAGCGCGTGGAAGGAACACGTTATTCCGACCAGTTTCTTTCCCCTCCATCAGGCGACCCGGCTGGCCAGGAGGAGGTAGTTTAGAGACCAGGATTACTGCATGTTTTTTGTGAGGGTACCTACCCTATGGGAAACGGGGAGAACATGCAAACTCCACACAGAAAGACCCTTTCGCCAACCCCGCATCGGGTATCGGCACTGATGACGCGGAGGAGGGAACACGCCCCCAGCATGTTACATAGTAGTAGTTTTATTACAAACACAGGATATGATGTTATTAGCCAAAGTGCCATGGACTGATCTACATGGCAGTGGTGTCCTCCCTGAGCCAAGCTTGCACCTGACCGTATCCTAATTTATACCTTGAGAAACATGGTGTCGTGTCACTGATAAAGTCATCACAGGTTTGGGTGGAAGGGCTGGGCTAAGGCAGTGTTGCCAAGTCTTATTTGAGTTGCGGGAAGAAATGCTGAGTCGTGTGTTGGATTTTCTTTGGGCTTGTTTTATAAGCACGTGGCCTCTTTGGCCAATATTTCATACTATAATTGTCTCCACCAAGCTGAAGGCTTGGGGAGAGAGTGTGTTTGCACTCCGTCCGTGTGGGTGTGTGTGTCTGTCCGTCTGTGTACAGATAATCTCCGGCACCGTTAACCCGGTCGATGCCAAATGTTGCACACACACTTTTGAAAAACACATTTCTTTTATATTACTCCTCCAGATTCTCTCCAAAGATCCCGCAAATTGTTACACGCTATCTCTATAATCATGTGTTCAAGGCGGATCTGTCCGATATTTCATATTCCATCCGTGGCTAACGTTGGCTTTCAAAGTTTGCAGGATTGGTTTGAACAAAATGCCTCAAATCATGAACGCAGCGTGCAATTTATGTGAAATCTTTCACGGACTTTCCTACTAGGCTGAGGAATATACCACCCTTTTCACATTGGCCTGTTATAACGCCACCAGGAGGCCACAACCTGACCTGGGGCACTTTTTCTACTTGCCCATATGTTTGTGGAGGAGTGTGAATCACATTGAATGTCTGAATCGGTCTGGTGTATACTTATTAATTAAGCCCCCGAATCTTTGACTTATAATAAAATAACCAAAACATGAATTATTATATAGTCACCTACATAGTAATTATATATTAATCAGAATTAGGAATATAGGCTATGGCCATATTTTCCGTCTGGGTTTTCTAGGTGTGATGTGGCTTAGTTCCTTAGCAAGATTTCACTTTTGGAGGTCTATTTCTCTCACGAGACTTGGCAACACTGCTCATTGGGCTCATCAGGTGGGCGACCGGCTCCTTCCTGGGTGTTTCGTTGAATAGGCCCACGACACCTCCAGAGGGTTCAACAACAACTGGCATCCCAGGTGTGCCCCCCTCAGTCTTACCCCCTTCTAGACCTCACACCTTTCATATCGTCTTTTGTTGTCATTTTGGAGCCCAGCTGTTGTCTCTCCTGATACAGAGCCATTGCTCTCTTTCAGCAGCACTTCTAGTCTACTATTTAAGGCAAAACTATATGGACTAATGGACTCTATGGTGTGGTATACAAAAATGGCCATACCTTTTTTTCCGCAATGTTTCCGGCAGAGCAGACCTCTCATTCTGTGGACCTTAATGAACAAGTGAATAGAAAAACACAAATAGAAATTATGTCATGACAGATGACATCACAGGTCCTCTAAAATGTTGGGTTACTGGCTCCCTGGCTAACTCAACTGGACAGGGTTTTGATGGCTTTTGATTGATTGATTGATTGATTGATTGAATACTTTATTAACAGTTTGCAGAAAAAAAGCACAGCAAAGTACAGTTCAACACAAGGTCCGCGTGTGTGTGTGTGTGTGTGTGTGTGTGTGTGTGTGTGTGTGTGTGTGTCACTGTCACTGTCACAGTGTGCGTGCGTGAGATCATCAAATCATGAACTCACGATGAATCCTGGGGTTCAATGAATATCCATGTGCGGAAGTGGCGTCATTTATAAATACCTCCCACAGTAACAAGCCACCTTCCGCTTTAGCAGCAGCAGAGCGGAGCCCAGTGTAAAAACCCTTCTGGATGTGAAACCCACTTGGCTCTTTGGCAGACACACAGTCACACACCGCCCTGCACGCTTCATAAGGTGAATATGAGCACTTTGTCGCGACGAGAACTGCTTCTATCGACGACTTTGTAATGTGAATGTTTTATTAAGGAGCCCCCAGGAGGGCCTTGTTTACATATCAGTCCCCGGACTATAGTGAATGTGAGCCGGGGAGGAAGGGACAGCGGTGGAGGGAGGGAGAGAGAGGGGGGGATGCTAGGTATAGATGGTGTTTTGTAACTAAGGCTAAATTCGTTGGGAGGAACAATGGAGGTGGTTTGTTTTCCTCCATAAAACGGCCTTTCTCCACGTACCATGGCCCTGTGAAGCTACTCGGAACTCTTGCGTTTGCTTTACACTTTATCTCCGCTATTGAATATATAACGGACCGGTAATAGGAGAGCCAGCCAAGAAGCTAGCAGGGTTATACCGACGTTGGTGACCCACCGAAATCTGACACTGGGCATACCGGTATGCTTCTTCACTCAACGTTGGCTCTCAAGCAGGTATACATTAAAATGTCAGTTTTATCAGTATACCGACGCTGAGGAAATGCATCTACACGTCGATATAAAAGTCATTGTTTTGTGAATTTGGTGATAATATAAGTAAGTAACTTGTAAACATCGACTCAATAATTCACCGGTGTGAGTGAGTGTGTGTGTGTGTGTGTGTGTGTGTGTGTGTGTGTGTGTGTGTGTGTGTGTGTGTGTGTATGTATTCACAACAGTGACTCTTGGGGGGTCATGGTATTCGATAGGTCACCAATGTCTGTGAAGAACAACCTGCTAACGTTAGCCAGCCATTCTAAGAAAAATAAACCTTCAGATTCTGGGCAGACGCCGGGAATGAATGCCAGGCAGTGGCCGGCACTCGCTGTGAGCAGCGAAATGAGTCTGGATTTTCGATTCAGCTCCTTCAAAAAACGACCTGCTGGCCTATTAATATCTACGTGACCGGCAACCGCTTTGCTGTCTCGCCATATGACATATTAGCCGGGTTAATATGTATGTCACCTAGATTTTTTAAAATACTATTTTTAGCACCACGGCCCGGAATGCAAGCATTACGTCTGTTGGTGGTCTGGCAAGACTGTTAGCTTCTGAATATTGTATATCCAGGTGGTGGGTATTTGCAAAGTCATAAATTGGAACGTCACTCACTCGCTCAAGGCAACCGATCTAATCTTGTGTCGCGACCTCACAGATTTGTCGGGATCATCGGAGGTAAAGAGAAGCCGCTTAACTTGGAAAGGCAATGGATTTGTTTTTATTTTTCGGTTTTCTTATATATTTTATTTAATCAACCTGCTGGTCATGTGTTTTTAAGTCTTCACGCCTCTTTGGTGTGCTTTATTTGCAGGTACCATATCAGTTGTTTACAATAACTCCAGCTTACCCCAAGCAAGAAGCTGAGTGACTGCAGGTCACTTTGTGTCTGACCCCTCAGCAAAAGCGCCAACTGTTAATTCTTAAAAAAAAAAAAAAAACAGTAAAGGCTCATTTATGCTGTGTATAGACGAGCCATGTGAGGCACATTTTTGGGGCTCATGGATGTAACGGGCTGTGAGCCATGGGCACAGGGTGTTTCAGTGAGCCAATGTATTGAATACGAAATGGACAAAGCTGTGAGACATAGCCTGTCTTATACCATATAAACTAGGATTAATGTAAGCCTCTACACGTGGCCCACACGTTAGTTACATGTGGCATTTAATGTGTGTGAGGTACATGTGGCGTTACATGTATGGAGTAGAGCAGGGGTGACTGTACAGGTAGACCACATACATGCCGCCCCTAGAGAATATTTAATTCAAATATAAGAAAAGCCTCACTGTGACTGCCACTTGAATTAAGGTGATTTGATTGATTATCAGCTCAAACCCACAATACAATATTTTATTTTCAAGATTGTTTGCTGTGCACAACAATGTCTGTAGCATGTTGTCTGTAACAACAAAAAACCCTACCTATTCCATTTCTCCTCTATTTCCCATTC
Source organism: Protomyctophum bolini (assembly GCF_963924005.1). Taxonomy (NCBI): domain Eukaryota; kingdom Metazoa; phylum Chordata; class Actinopteri; order Myctophiformes; family Myctophidae; genus Protomyctophum; species Protomyctophum bolini. The sequence continues at coordinate 26,837,994 of NC_137866.1, forward strand.
CAAGTGCATTGGTCTTATATGCAACGCCAGCTCCGCTGTTCCAAAGCCCCCTTGGGTACATATTTTAAACAATTTTCAGCAATTGTGTTAATATACAATTGGTATAATATTTGTTTCGGTGGGTAGATCTTGTTGAGCTGGTCATTTTGAAAGTAGCTCTCAAGTCAAAAAGTAGTGGAAACCCCTGGAGCAGAGCAACATACTGTAAAAGGAGACACAAGTAAGTATTTGCAGAGTTGCAGATGCCATGTTATGTGGCGTTTAAAGCTGGAGACACAATGTAAGGGAACACCTAGCTAGTGAAAAACCAGGACCAATATGGGGATTTTGAAAATTGACAGCATGAGGTACAGCGAGCCGTGGGCAGATGGACATTGGACAGAGAGACTGACTGATAAAAAATATGACTTAAAGGGGAAAGAGGGGGACTTTTTGATTACAGCTGAGAACAGCAGTAAGATAAATGTTGACCAGGGTGGGTGTAGCTACGAGTGAACTGATCAACGCCGGTGCAGCCCTGCAAGCGAGGGTGGGACCTTGGATTTGATCCAAGGTCTTTTCCCTAGAACTAGGGTAACTGGCTTACTATGCAGCAAAGGAAACTCTGTACTTTGTTAAACGGGTCACAGAGCGCCTGGTATAACCCCCAAATCATCAGCCACTTTATACCGTTTTACCAGGCAAATGTAACTTTAATTGAACAGGGCAAAGTGGCCAAGCAGAGCTATTTTATGAGCCAACTAGGTTTTTAGAATGGAACAGGAACTGCTGATGGCAGCTGCCAAAACAGCCGGTAGAATAGATAAACACAACTGACCAGATGAGGAGCTTGGCCCCTGTAGGTAGGGGGGGGGGGGGGGTCTGGTGTCTGGGGCATCCTCTTCCCTGTAAGAGCATTTTTGGAGTTTGATGCATTTCATACATAAATTACATGAATCTGAAGCACTAATGGAGATAATCTGGGATTAACTGGAAATCGTTAGTTATCATAAGTGGTTGCGCCAACTTTAATCCCCTGAACAATTCGGATGAGAATAATCCTCACTGCATATTTGGGGTGCAGCTTTCGTGTGTTGGGGGAAAAAAAATAATACATCTCTCGGTAGTGATAAAACATTTTTAACCCATTCTGAACGGGAACCCCTGTTGCTGTTTTTTTTTGTCAAATATGTTTTTATTGAACAGATAAATTATTACAAACAACATGATATGAAATACTTTTTTTTTGTTTTGTTTATGAAACAAAATGAAAGAAAAAATAAAGACAAAAAAGATAAAGAAATCCCTTAACCCTCCCACCCATACTGCTCAGTGACATTGCATACTATATAATAAGATGATAGAAAGCTCATGGAAAACATCTGAAAAGAAAATGGCGTACAGTCAACCATATCAATGGTATCCTCTCTATTAATCGTTTCTACTCAGGTAATGGACAAGGGGCAGCCAAATCTTATCAAACTGTCTCTCCCTGTTTCTCAGGAAATGCCTTATTCTCTCAAGATGAAGTGTACTAGTAATTTAATTTAACCTGTTGCTGTTTTTTAAGCATTATGTTATGCTTTATCTATTTAAAAGTCGCAGATCTACAAGCGCACAGCACTCTGTGCCACGCTATGAGCTTGTAGATCTGCTATTTTAGAAAATCGTGAAAATGTGACGCAAATCGTCCCTGAAACAACAATTTTAGATGGGGGGTCGGCAGCCAAATACAGATAATTCTGGGGGTCCTTGACATGAAAAGGTTGAGCACCACCACTGACATAGAACCATAGGTTTTTCAGAAAACTGTTGTGATTTGTAGAATTGAGCTCTGGTCTAAATGGGTTAAGTGTTTAAAAGTAACCATGTCAAAGTCTACATATATTGCAATGTCCTAAGATGTGTGTCCCGGTATAATTGGCATAATCTCTTTCACTCTTTAATCATGTATTGAATAACTGTAGCCGTGTGGGTACAGAGACTGCCTAAGACAGTTGGTTCCCAAACATTTTCATGACAAGGACCCCCAAATTGACACTAATTAGCCCACAGACCCCCATTTAGAAAAGAGATGCCAGCATAACCCCCATGAGAGAAGATTTTTATGGCTCTAGCAGTGATTCTCAACCAGTTTAATTTAACCTGTATAATCTGGAGAATTATTATCTACTCAACACCATGGCCAAATCAGGCTGACAGATACAGTATACTGTGTATTAAAAAAAAAAAAAACGCTTAAAGGAGAATTCCATACTAGAAGGCTTTCTTACCTTTTTTTTTATGTTGTTACGTCCCCACCAAAGAGGTCCAGGTGTTATTTTGTGCATTATTGGCTATTTCCCCTACCATAAGCCCTCAATGAATTGCATTGAATTTAATGGGGTGTTGTGCTAATTCGCTTATTTCCATCGCTCAAAAAAATATTTTGTATATATCCTTCATAATGTAAATAGTATCCCAAGTGGCACACTTTACTACTTGTTTCGATGGAAATAAGCGAATTAGTACAAAAACCCAACCCCCATTGAGCACTTTTGCACACAAAATAACACCTGGACCTCTTTGTTGGGGACGTAGCAATTACAATTAAAGGTAAAGCCTTCTAGCATGGGATTCTCTTTTAAGCAGGGTATTGATACATTAGTTTTGTAGACATGAGCACAGGCAACTGGACCTTAATCAATCTGAATAATTCATTGTCCAATGAAAAAGTAATATAACTCTGATGCTGGCCTTCAAAGCACCCTATATCTTCTGGTCTGATCGGACCCTACAAACCCTCCCGCAGCCAACGCAGAGAAGCTGGAAGTACAGTCGTTCACTAAAAATGCCGGGACGCTTCACACGTCCCAAACTCTTCTCCCTTCTGGCTCCAAAACTATGGAATGCACTTCCCATTGCAATCGGAACTGCACTGCCAACTCACTCCCAGTCTGAAAACCCACCTCTTCAGACTCCATCTTAGCCCGTAAAGCTTGCCCTAGCATTGACGACCTAACAGGCGTATGCAAAGAAAGGCTCAATGTATGTAACTTAGCATTTTTCTTTTCTTATACATGCATTTGATGGATTACCATGTTTTTTGTTCTTGCTTACTGTAAATCACTCTGGATTAAGAGCGTCTGCTAAATGCCTAAATTCAATTGTAATGCTAGCACAACCAAGATCAGACCTTCAAGATCTGGTCTGATTCTGCCAGGCAGCCAAATTGTAACGGCTTGTGGAATGCATGTGGAGCTGGACTGCTGGAGTGTAAAACCTTGTTGTCCTTGTGATAATTGTACTCTGTGTAAATGGTACCTCACCAACCAAGCAAACAAATTATCTGTGTAATAGTTGTGATAATACTGGATAATAACTGATATAATTGAGTAGAACATTGTGTGACTGATGAACTCCACATTGGTCATTGGACGTCTGCTCTCTGTACTGAGAAGTCTTCCCAAATGTTTACATGTTAAGGAATGCCCCAAGGATGGAGCTATGCAAGAAATTAAGAATTGTTGTGACATGAATTATAATACATTTTTGAGCTTAATTCTCATTTCTCCCTCTTGTCCATTTTCTCCCCCCTCTTTTCCATCTCTTATTTCCATATCTTTTTATTTTCTCTCCGCATAGTCATCCATCCATCCTCCTCGCTTCCTCTTCTCTCTTGTTCTTTTCTCATCTTAGATCCCGCTAGATTTCCAAATGAGTGACGGGGAGTGTGACTTCTTCTGCTTCTTCCGCTGCTGCTGAGCGCGCTCGGTACGCGCCTCAGCCCGGTGACGAGAAAGAGGGGGATTCTGGTCGGTGTAGTCACACGGCAGACGTGGCTTGAAGGCAGAGGGCCGGAGCCTCACCACGAAGCCGCCTCAGCCAATTGACAGGCAGCCCACCTGGCAGAGTCCCGACAGGTAGACGAGCCCCCGCCTACCTGTCCGGAGTCCACCACCACCACCAACCGTCCGGATGTCTGTGGACATGAACAGCCAGGCGTCGGACAGTAACGAGGAAGACTTTGGGGTGAACTCTGAGGAAGAGGACGACGACGGAGATGACGACGAAGAGGACCAAGAGGGAGACATTGCCGACTACTACGATGGAGTGGCGGGCGACGTGGAGCAGCAGGGGGCAGATTCCTTCGACCCGGAGGAGTACCTGTTCACCTGCCTCACCTACAGGGAGAGCCAAAGGGTTCTGACGGAGGAGGTCGACAACATAGCCGCCGCACTCAAGGTGAGCGGGTGGCTGTGTTGTTTTTTGATTTTAGGTTTTAGGTTGAATAGTTTTAGTTTTTATTTATATATTTAGTCTTAGTTTTATTTACCATACAAATGGATAAACTAATGCTAAGGAGGAGGTGATTCAATGGGTTTGTCCTTTTCTTTTTGGTTTGTTCCCCACTGTACTATAAAATAGAGAAGAAGAGGCTAAGATGAAATGTGGCTGCCAATTAGAAATTGTTGCCGCTTACAGACTATCTGGACACTCAAATTAACTACTGTCCAGTGACTGGACAGTAGTTAATTTGAATCATGCTGAATCTAATCTCATTCTGGCCAATCACAATTTGCGTCCCACTTTCGTCTTCCGTGTTTGTGTTTACACAAACACTCAAAGCTGTGGGCTTTCAATGTCAAGTGGCACTGTGCACTAGCAAATATAGGTAACCTGTACGGCCACAACAAATGTAAGTTAACGATCCTTCACATGGTTAACCACGATGACCCACAGATGAGGTTTGCTCAAACTGAAACTTGTACGTATTCAATGAGAGGTTAATGTGTTCTCAGTAGACTGACTCAATCAGATGCACAAAGATGCACTATGTAGTGTCTTTGATTGGGAGAGGCTGGAGTGCCATTGGCCCGGCATGCTAGGTAACGTGGTAATCTGATTCAGGGTTACTGCCTCTAGGTCACACCAACAGCATCGCTGTATGACTGCAGCAGTCGATCAAATCAGTAGAAGATAACTGGAGGTCAGATCTTCAAACTAGTTAGCCTCGGTCCCAGCCTTACTCGTCTGCGAAGAGAAAAGCCTGGTCACAACCTAAGGCAGAGAGTGCATAGCCGCAAGTGTCGGGCCGAAACATTTCCCCCGGATACGGTATTTTCCGACCAATCACAACACTTGTTTCATACACGGAGAATGTAAACAGATTTGTAAAGGGTCTACGTGATTTCCTTGAGCGGTACTTCTGCCAAATTCCAGCAATGCACTCTACAGCGTAGGTCTTGGACAGCATGGGAGTTAGTTGAGAAATTATAGACACTTTAGTACAGTTAGTAGAACAGGTTTTTATTTTATATATTGGATATTATAACCGTGAGACCACAGATGAAGCCTGTTGTATTGTAGATGGTGAACTACTAATTATTTACCTTTTGTGAGAAATGTATTATGAAGATCACTATGTCCATGAGCTAAGCCTACGCTAAACTGGAAATGGTGCCCGGACATGGTTATCTATATAAACTCTTTGTTTGATTGGCTCGGCAGCAAATTTGACCAGAAAACACAAATGTATGTTCTGGGCGACTACGACACCGCCACAAAGTATAAACTGGTCACAAAGCTACCACAGTTCAGGAACACAAAGTCTACTTCTTATTGGTCACAAAGCTACCACAGTTCAGGAACACAAAGTCTACTTCTTATTGGTCACAAAGCTACCACAGTTCAGGAACACAAAGTCTACTTCTTATTGGTCACAAAGCTACCACAGTTCAGGAACACAAAGTCTACTTCTTATTGGTCACAAAGCTACCACAGTTCAGGAACACCAAAAGTCTACTTCTTATTGGTCACAAAGCTACCACAGTTCAGGAACACCAACAGTCTACTTCTTATTGGTCACAAAGCTACCACAGTTCAGGAACACAAAGTCTACTTCTTATTGGTCACAAAGCTACCACAGTTCAGGAACACAAAGTCTACTTCTTACTTGTACTTCGGGGCTCGAAATTAACTTTTTTTCTTGGTAGCACCAGTGCTCCCAAATTAAAAAGTTAGGAGCACTAGCAAAAAATTAGGAGCACAGACAATATATATAACGCAATACATTTTATTAATAAAACAGTATAATGTAGCACTAAGCACTGCAGAGTTCATCACATGCCGGGTTGTCCCCACAGGTCTGATCAAATGTCCACCAAATGACAAATTTGTGAGATGATGTATAACGATAAAGAGCGCCTCACTTCACATAGGTGTGATTTTTAAGTCGTGCATTGTCCTGGGGCCAGTAGTAACGTGTCTGCAATCACACCAATGATGTTGGCACATGACTTATCATTGGCGTAACTTAAGTCATGTTTATGTCAATGCCATTCTTTTTCTGTAAACTAAGAAAAGGTTTAAACTTAGTGAAGGCTAGCTCTTCTTTAGCTATGGTGTATGCAGTATTGAATTAAAACTTCAGCTCTGCCTCTTGGGCTGAGAGAGCAGCAGCATTCTGTCGACCAATCCTCTTTTTGGGGTAGCACATTTGTCCCGACATCTGTTGTGTTTCGTGCTGCCTCCGTGTTTTGTTAAGCTCTCATGTTTGAAATGTTTTGTCTCAGTTGCAAATGCAGTTTTACCTGCCATCTCCGGGCATTTTTTGCAATGAACACAGTGCATTGCCCATTTGCCCCGTCCTCAAACCGAAGCCACTCAAATTCCTTTAGCCATTCTTTCCTAAAGCAATATGCTCTCTTCGGTTTCTTAGCTACAGGTGGTCTGTTGGCATTCTCGTCGGCATCGCTGTCATCAACGACAATGTCAACAGCGTCAGCGACTACACTATTGACTTCATTTAGAACAGCAGGCGGTGGCTTCCTAAAAAAATCAACAATAGTTCGCTTGATCTTTGCGTAACATAACTCGCACATTAGCTTAGCTTCTTCTTATTTTTCCTTTCCCGCATCTGTGCTTCTCCGGACAAGGGAAAGGAAGAGGGTGGGCGGGCTTTAAGGCTACTTTAACCAATCTAAAATTACCATGCGACATGCATGTTGGGCACATGAAAGCTCACGTTTGATAGGACAAAATGGTTGACTGTCATCTCATGCACTGACTGGCAACAAATGGGAAGAGAGAGAGAGAGACGGGGAAATAACCTGGTTTTTGGAGAAAAAAAGGCGCACCAGATTGTTTTCTCCCCATCGCACTGGTGCTCCTAATTATATTTATTGGTCGCATTGATCAAATTTCGGGAGCATATGCGACCAAAATGGTCGCTATTTCGAGCCCTGTACTTGTGAAGCTTGTGTTTCAGTTAATCAGTCAGTCTGTCTGTCTCTGTCCCCGTCCCTTCTCCCTCCTACAGGTTCTCCCAGCGGTAGCCAAGCTGGTCCTCGTGCATGTTCACTGGCAAGTGTCACAAATACTGGACAGGTAATAAGAAAATACCCTAACTAACGTTCTGTACAAATGCAGTAGAGACTCGCATGAAACGCACAAGTGGCACTCCCACACTGAAGCACTAAAAAAAGACAAACATATACGCTCTGTTTAACTCCCACAAAACATGCCCGCTTTCCTCCCAAACACTTGTGTCGTCAGTCACTGCTGTTGTATTCTACTGACTGACCGACCAGTGAGGAGCCCACACCGGGAGGACATAGTAGAGCCTTTGTCCTACTCCTCCCACCCAACACTACCTGCTGACACCCAGCCTGTAGGATTTCATGCAGTGACAATTCTCCTATAGACGCTCGTCGCTCATCATCAAAGCCGGATGCACATGCAAGCACGGTGGATTCGAATCACTGTGCCACCCAAGAGCCTACAGTTTTAACTTTCTAACATGACACGGGGCAGCAGTGGCTCAGAAGGTAGAGAGGCCGATTGTGGACGTAAGGGTCCTGGTCTGATCCCTGGCTCCTTTTGGCTAAGTTGAATTGTCCTTCAGCAAAGACACTGAATCGCAAGCGGTACATTGGCTGATTTCCTCTGCCGTCTGTGTGTGAATGTGTGGGTGTAATGCACATAAAACGCTTTGGAAAAGAAGAAGAATGCCCTATATATACACACTATTTCACATTTTACATTGTGCTCTGGTTCAATAGATGGAAGTCCAACTCTTCTCTGCTGTTGTCAGACGCCTCGGTTCAGCCCAGCAGCACCTGCAGACCTGTCACTGTGAGTACAGTGTGAGATATGTTTTTATGGAGAAAAAAAGCTAATCTTCACAGATGGATTAATTTATCACCCTTCATACAGTAAAATGTACATTGTTCATGCCACCAGCGAGTGTTTTGAAACTCAGAAGCTATATTGATTACCGTGGTAGTATATATTTGTCAATCTAATATTGGAATCAGTATTGGTTCCATTACTTCCATACATTCCATTTCTCAAGGGCTCCCAGTATCTGATTTGATCCTTAAACTGTGCATTACAGACTCTGCAAATGTCAGATAACAAAGGATGCGTTGTCAAAATTATAAGGATGCAGGGTTCTTCTATATGTAGCAGAGTAGGCGTCTTGTAACCAAAATGAATTCCACTACTTTTAGTGTGGTTTCCTGAGGCCATCTATATTTAGAAATCACCAGGTGGTGGTGGTGGGGGGGGGGGGGGGGGGGGGGGGGGGTTGTGTGTGTGTGTGTGTGTGTGTCGACGCTTAGCATTTTTCCAAGTAGCATGTGTGCTCCTAGGTTGAAATTTATTTTAGGGGCACGATGAAAAGTTATCCAATGTGTGTAATAAAGTTATATGAGGTAAGGATGGGCCATGCTATTTTTGGTAGCAAATGCGAGTACCTAGTCGCACTGTTGAGCCATGTGTGTGTGTGTGTGTGTGTGTGTGTAATAACTAAGTGTACACTGGTTTCCTAGGCCCCTCAGTCCCTCCAGTGTGTGTGTGTGTGTGTGTGTGTGTGTGTGTGTAATAACTAAGTGTACACTGGTTTCCTAGGCCCCTCAGTCCCTCCAGTGTGTGTGTGTGTGTGTGTGTGTGTGTGTGTGTGTGTGTGTGTGTAATAACTAAGTGTACACTGGTTTCCTAGGCCCCTCAGTCCCTCCAGTGTGGAGTGTGTCTACAGATTGTACGGAGGGATGCTCTGCTGGCGTTGCCCTGCCAGCACTCCTTCTGCAAAGCATGCTGGGAGCAGCACTGCACTGTACTTGTCAAAGATGGCATGGGAGTGGGTGAGTGTTTGTTTTGACCGTAAGAGAAATAATTGGTTTAACCCATTTTGGGCGGGAAACCCTTTTGGTGTTTTAATTGTTATACTTTAAACATTGATTACATATAATCTTGGGGGTCCTTGACATGAAAATGTTTGAGCACCACTGACATAGAAACATATGGGTTTTTCAGAAAACTGTCAGGTTTAGAAGACATTTGTAGAATTGTTCCCAGGTTAAAAAATATCTACATGAGAATTTTGTGGCTCTAACGTGGATCTGAGACTTCAGGCAAGCTGATGTCAATAGTCTATATCAGGGGTTTTCAACAGGTGGTCCCTGGAAGTATTGCATGTCGTCCCTGACCATTCATTTAGTAATGTATAGGATGTGAACGACCTGGTGAATGTATGATGTATGTATGACCGTGGCGTACATGTAGTCATGTCATTTACTGACAAGTTGGCATTTTCATGACAAATGTTTGGTCATGATGAACATGGCATCATGATACATGACTAAACATCTAGAAACGCATATTACACACATAAAAAGACCTGAGCTCGATTCTACAAATGTCTTCTAAATCATGACTGTTTTCTGAAAAACCTCATGTTTCTATGTCAGTGATTCTCAAACTATTTCATGTCAAGGACCCCCAGAAATTATATGTAATTGGCTGCTGACCCCCATCTGAAAATATGTAGTTCCAGTGAGCTTGTAGATCTGCTATTTTTCAATAGCTAAAGTGTAACATAATGCTTAAAACACCAAAAGGAGTTCCCGTCCAGAATGGGTTAAGTTCTTGTGTCCTAAACATCATTAAAGTAAGATCTGGTTGCAAAAGGGGTGAAGTGGCCCTTTTTAAGTGATACAGAGACGAGTATAGACTGCATCTACCGTAATTTCTATAAAGCGCACCTGAATATAAAATATAAGCCACACCAGCTAAATTTAGGGGAAAAAAACAAATGTGTACATAATAAGCCGCACTGGACTATAAGCCGCATAGAGGCCATAGCCGGCCATAGAGATACATTTAGAAGGTCCCCTAGTGGCCGTTAGCTGTAAAAATCCATAGATTAGCCGCACTGTTGTATAGGCCGCAGGGTTCAAAGCATGGGGGAAAAAGTAGCGGCTTATAGTCTGGAAT